>NW_020957446.1:6479-18404 GCF_003031625.1 Empidonax traillii | reverse complement strand
GCATTTGTGAGAGAATCAAAGCCCCTGTCTCTCTGGGCACGGCTGCTGGATGCTGTGAGAGAGAGGTTCGTTTACAGAGAGGCCTTGCAGAAAGACCATTTTGTGAAGAGCTGGAATACCATGGAGGAGGGAATCCGACATCTGAGGGAAATGGCACTGTTGGAGGTACTGTTTGGAAGGGATATGCAACGAACCAAGACTCTTTGATCCCCATCCATAAGATGATCCGCGAGCTGGAGAGCCAAGGAGTGATCAACAAGATCCACTCCCCCTTCTACAGTCCCATCTGGCCTGTGTTTAAGTCTGATGAAGAATGGAGATTGACTGTGTACTATCGTGGTCTGAATGAAGCCACCCCGCCACTGAGTGCTGCTGTTCCAGACATGTTGGAGCTCCAGTACAAGTTGGATTCTAAGATAGTGAGATGGTATGCCACTTTTGACATTGCAAATGCGTTCTTCTCCATTCCCTTGGCGGCAGAGTGCAGGTGGCAGTTTGCTTTCACGTGGAGGGGTGTGCAGTACACGTGGAACCGACTGCCCCAGGGGTGGAAGCACAGTCCCACCATCTGCCACGGATTGATCCAGGCTACGCTAGAGAAAGAGGAAGCTCCAGAACACCTGCAGTACATTGATGACATCATTGTATGGGGGAACACAGCAGAAGAGGTCTCTGAGAAAGGGAAGAAGATCATACAGATTCTCCTGGAGGCTGGGTTTGCCATCAAAAAGAGTAAAGTCAAGGGACCTGCCCGAGTGATCCAGTTTCTGGGAGTAAAGTGGCAAGATGGATGTTGTCAGATCCTGACTGAAGTCATCGATAAAATCACAGCAATGGCCCCCCCAACTAGCAAGAAGGAAACCCAAGCTTTCCTGGGTGCCATAGGTTTTTGGAGAATGCATATCCCCGAGTACAGCCAGATCGTAAGCCCTCTCTATCTGGTAACCCGCAAGAAGAATGATTTCCAGTGGGGTCCTGAACAACAGCAAGCATTTGAACAGATTAAACAGGAGATTGCCCATACTGCAGCCCTTGGGCCAATCAGGACAGGACCAGATGTGAAGAATGTGCTCTACTCTGCATCTGGGGATAAGGGCCTCTCCTGGAGCCTCTGGCAGAAGGTGCCTGGCGAGACCCGAGGCCGCCCACTTGGATTCTGGAGCCAAAGCTACAGAGGGTCAGAAGCCAATTACACTCCAACAGAAAAGGAGATCCTAGCAGCTTATGAGGGAGTACAAGCTGCCTCAGAGGTGATTGGCACAGAAGAACAGTTCCTCCTGGTACCTCGGTTGCCGGTATTGAGTTGGATGTTCAAAGGGAAGACGCCCTCTACGCATCATGCCACTGATGCCACCTGGAGCAAATGGATCGCCCTGATCACGCAGCGCGCCCGCATTGGAAACCCAAACCGCCCTGGGATACTAGAAATCATCAAAACAAGTCCTGTGGTGAAATGGCATCCCAGAGCGGATTGAGTCAGATAATGGGACACACTTCAAGAATAGTTTAGTTACCACCTGGGCAAAAGAGCATGACATTGAGTGGGTCTATCACATACCATACCATGCAGCAGCTGCCGGGAAGGTTGAAAGGTGCAATGGACTGTTGAAGACTACCTTGAAAACATTAGGTGGAGAGACTTTCAAACACTGGGATCAGCACCTAGCAAAGGCTACATGGTTAGTCAACACTAGAGGCTCCGTCAATCGAGTCGACCCTGCCCAATCAGAATCCCTTCACACTGTAGACGGGGACAAGGTCCCAGTGGTTCACATGAGAGATATGTTAGGTAAAACAGTTTGGGTTAGCCATGCCTCGAGCAAAGGCAAATCCATTCGTGGAATTGTCTTTGCCCAAGGACCTGGTTGCACATGGTGGTTGATGCAAGAAGATGGAGAAACCCGGAGCATACCTCAAGGAGATATCATCTTAGGGTAAACAGACCATAACTCTGTATCTGTATTTGTATCTATATATTTTTGAATGTGTACGTAGTTTAGAATAATATATGTATGTATGGAGTTCAAAAAGGTTCAATTTGATAGATTTATGGTGGCATGGGAAAGGGAAAAAAAAATAGGGTTGGATAAATGTCATAGTTCTGATTTTAGCAAGGAATTTTTCTTTCCCTTTCCCCTACCGTGCATGTGCTCTCTTTATGGGTCATTAGGTGAACAAAAGAATCGGTCTGGTCCACTGATGGCTGAGAGATTAGTCCCCTTGAAAACGAAGGGGGAGGAGTTGGGGGGGGCTAGTGTGTGTGGTTGGTAGGAGGTGGAGGCTGGGTGTCAGCTCAGCTCTCTGCCCTCAAGGGGCAGAGACCACTATAGGACACTACAAGTTCTGCACCTCCAGTGACCCAACAGCACCACCTGGTGAATGGTACAGGACATTACAAGTTTTGCATCTTTAGTGACCCGACGGTGCCCCCTTCTAACTGTGGTTGTAACTGCACCAAAGGGTGCAAAAAATTGAACTATTTACTCTTCCTTTTGCCAGTTCATCGGTTTTGTTCTTGAAGGGGACTATTGGTGGGTATAGGAGTATTGTTTGGTTGTTTTACTTGTTTTTTTTTTCCGTGTTCCTGTTAATACACACATACCTTTTAATAAAGGGCTGTTATTTTCCCTTTTCCATAATTTGTTTTCCTTCAATCGGAGCCTCTTAATTTCAGATTTATAATTGCTTAGAAAGAGATGTTTGGGTCTTTTTCTCCTAATCCATCCTCAGCAAAAGGCCCTTGTCTCATTTAAACTGGGACAGTTTGCGAAGCCCAGTCATGATGTTTACATAATAAATGGATATTCTTGCTTACCTAATACATTTTCATTAGGTTTTTTTACATAGTCACTTCCCTACTGGAAGTCCTTCTTTGGTCCTTCTGGGTCTTCTTCGTCATCTTGACCTTGGTTCTTTGTAGTCTTTACCAGTGCATGGACCTAGATTGCATGGACAAATGGAATTGTTTATTGAACACATTCTTTTGTATAAATAGGGTTTGGAGAAGGCAGGACAGAGAGGGCACTTTTTCCAACACGTTTATAGCTGGGGTCAGGGGGTAAAGATACAAAGAGGGGTGTTTTTCTTCAGACAGAAAAGTAAGCAGTTTCTCATTACAGTTACAAAGATTGATGAGACAAAGCAAGGCTATAAAGAGATTTACCACCCGAGTAGTCATGGGTTTATGTGGCTGGGTTTTGGTAGTGGGGGTGGCTAAAAGGGTGGCTTCTGTTAGAAGCTGCTTATAGCTTCCCCTGCTCCTATGGAGACAATGATAGCCTGCTCCAGGATGGACTTCCTGCTGCTGGTCAAGACTGAACCAAATAGCAGATATAGTAATGCCTCTATGATAACATATTTAAGAACACAGGAGTGTTGTGCAGAAGAAATTCCAGCCCGGGAAGAGCGGAGGGAGAACATGGGATAACAGTGCATTCACCAAGGTCAGTGCAGAAGGAGGGGGAGGGACCTCCCCCATCCTCCCCTGGGAGCAGGGGAAAGACTCAGAGTTGAGGTCCCTGCAGTATGCGGAAGACCATCAGGGTGCAGAGACCCCCCTGCGGCCCATGGAGGAGCCCATGCTGGAGGAGGTGGATGCATAAAGAAGGCTGTTACACCATGGGAGGCCCAAGATGGAGTGGGATCCTGCTGGAGACCTGTGGCCTGTGGAAACAGAAACCCATCTTGGAGCAGGTTTTTCCTGGGTAGGACTTATGGCCCTGTGGGGGACCCACGTTGGTACAGTTCATTCATAATGGACTGCGCCCCATGAAGGAGTGACCCACGGGACAGCAGATTGGGAAGAACTGCTACCCGAGGGATGGACTCACATTGGAGAGGTCCATCAAGGACTGTCTCCCATGGGAGAGACCCCACGGAAGCAGGGGAAGGACTCAGAGCTGTGGCCCCCTTGTAGCCTGTTGCAAAGACCATGGTGAAACAGGTTTTCGCCCTGCAGACCATGGATCGTCATCAGGGTGCACCTGACTGCACCCCATGGGAAACAACAACTGACTGCAACCCCCTGTTTCCCCATCCCCCTGCACCACTGTGAGGGGAGGAGGGAGAGCTGAGAAGGAAGGAGGGATGAGAGGAAGGTGTTTTTAAGACTGTTTTATTTCTCACTCTTTGACTCTTATCCTGTTAGTAATAAATTTAAGTATTATATCCCCACTTTGAGTCTGTTTTGCCCATTAAGTTAATCAGTACGTGACTTCTCCCAGTTCTTATCTCTACTCAGGAATCCTAAGCTGTTTTTTTTCTCTCTCTTCTGTCCAGTGGCAGAGGGAGGGTGATAGAGTTTTAGTGGGTTCTCATCCTATGGCCAGGGTCAATCCACTACAGGAGTCTATAAGTTCTGTTAGTTTGTCTTGCTTATCACAGATTAATGCAAGAATTTCAAGGAGTCAGTGTAAACAGTTCTTCTTTGCTTTTGTTTACACCCCAGGGCTTCTTGCTAAGATGTCTTGTCTCTGCAGTGTTGTGAAGAATTTGCATTCCTACAGTTCTTGTGTTTCACCACCAAAAATTTTTGGGGCAGTTTTGGAGTATTTTTGTGGGAGTTTTGGAGTATTTTTGAGTATTTGGGTGCAGTTTTTGAGTATTTTCGAGGAAGTTTCGAAGTATTTTTGGAGGTGTTTTGGAGTATTTTTGGGAGTTTTGAGTATTTTTGAGGTAGTTTTGGAGGTTTTTTGAGTATTTTGGGGCAGTTTTGGAGTATTTTTGGGGCAGTTTTGGAGTATTTTTTGGGAGTTTTGGAGTATTTTTTAGTATTTGGGTGCAGTTTTTGAGTATTTTCGAGGAAGTGTCGAAGTATTTTTGGGGTGTTTTTGAGTAATTTTGGAGGTGTTTTTGAGAATTTTTGTGGGAGTTTTTGAGTATTTTTGGGTGTTTGTTCTTGATTTTATTTGGGTACACGGAGCTTAGTTTATATCCTGTTGGTTTGAGTTACACCTCTTATCTAATTCTCTAGGACTTCTCTACTATTATATTGTTCCTTATTTGGGCATTCCAGGATGCTGTGAGTAAAGTTTCTATTTCTCCTATCAGTAGGATCCGTAGAGTGGTTGGTGGGCAGAGGAGAACAAAGTTGGTCAAAAGTGAAACTCCTTGCAGTACCTGCTGCAATAGTCCTTCTATATTTGTGTATTATGTAAATGACCACCTATGTGCAAGTAGACTCAGTCATTAAAAGATGCATTAGCTTCAACAACAGATGAAAATCAAACTCAAGAATATTTTGCATCCTATATTGATTAGTAGTTTTAACATGCTTCATTGTGCATGAAGATGAGGAAAAAGATTTTAACTTAAATTCTAGGTAGGAGTTTGTTGTGGATAGAGTGACACACTTCACTTGTAAGAGAAAAGTAGTAATATGTTTATTGATATAAACTAGCAATTAAACAAAGTTTGATAGTAAATGTGACAGTGGTTTAACAAGATTTGATGGGAAGGTACACTTGAGTATTTACTGCATAGAGGACAGGGTCAGGGAAAACTGTCAGGAAGACCTTCCTGTTGAGTCATGAGGTTCAGAAAGGACCTCCTTGCATTCCAACTCCTTCTCAGAGGGGAGTTTAGTTGCAGTTGGATCCAGACTTAGTCCCAGATTTGGTCAACAGTTTATACCTAAAGGATTATATGTTGTCAGAGACTGAAACAGTTAATGACTTACACATTTTAAGATCACCAAAAGATTTATGCAAACTGAAAAGAAGCAGTTGCTCATCCAGTAAAATCCACCCCTCCTTGAATACTGACAAAGGACCTTCAGATCAAATAAGTGGGTGCCATTGTCCGACTATCCTGGGTGCAGATGCATACCTGAAACTACAAACTGGATTTCCAGACAAGGGAAGAGGCTAAAAAGAGGCAAATCCTGCAAGGTGGGAGAATCCCTCTGTCAGTTTAATTAGACTGAAGTATTTTGTTAAGGAGGATGAGTTATGAGGAAGACTAAGTTCCTCCCTCTAAGCAATTTTAAATCCGAAATTAAGAGGTTCCAATTGAGGAAGTATGGAGAAAGAAAAAGATAACAGCCCTTTATTAAAGGATATATGTGTATTGGCAGAACAGCAAAAGAACACAAAAACAACTAAACAATAATCTTGCACCCAAAGTTCCCTGCAAAAAAACCCCAGTTCAGTACTTTCTGCCTTTTCACGCAATTCTAACCACGATCAGGAGGGAGTGCTGTTGGATCACTGGAGAAGAGCCTGCAGTTACTCTGTGGTGGTGGGCAGGGGGCACTGTTGGGCTCTTGCGGTCGCCACGTGGGGGTCCTGGTGCGTGGGAGAAGGCGAAAATTGAGATCTCCCCCCCCACCAAGAAGGGGAAGGGGAAAAGGGGAAAAAAGGGTTCTCTCCCAAAGATTCACGCTGTTGGCAGTTGACTGTCTGGGACTCACCCCCCTTGTTGACAAACACAAGCCATTGCTAACATGGGAATGGAGGAGGGAAGGGGGGGGCCTCCTCCCCCAAAGGTTCCTTCACAGAAAGGCCAAGCCTCTCTGATGAAATCTGAGCAAGTCCAGGGTGAGGGCAAAACAGGGCCCAGGAGAACGGAGGTGAACCAGGGCCAGAAGCAGCCAGATGACCCCACCAAAAACAAAAGGAACTTCAGAAACCCCACACACAAACACTCTCCCTGAGTCAGGGCAAAAATGGAGTACCTGCCATTTCCCGAGAGAAAAAAACCCTCATCACCTCCCCCCTCACAGTCTTCTGAGGGCCATCAGCCTGGAATATGAGTCTTCTGGCTAGTTCTTTTGTGCATGTGAAACACCCTAGCCAAACCACCCTCCCCCCTTTCAACATCTTTCACAATGATGCAAGGGAAAGAAAAATTCCCTGATTGTTTTTTTAGAACAAGTAAACCTATGACACCCTCTTATCATGCCAGTGTCCTCCCTTTACATGATAACTGGGCTATGCATCTCAAATGTTGGACCATGATGAACCATGATTGATGCTGACATAATAGGCAACTGCAACTGTCTTAGGAGATGTCAGAGGCTTGTGACATGTTGTAACAATCAGATAATATAGAAATGCCCAAAATAATTTTTTGCTATTGTTTCTGCCTGTCAAAACATCCTACCAAAAATTCTCTGTCAGCTTTCTGCCAGAAGGTCTCACCAGAGCTTCCTGTTGGAGTTTTCCTGCCAAAAGATCCTGCTATTGTTTATGGTTATCATATCTCTTTGAACATCTGAATAGGGCTATGTGCCAAGAAACCACATACTGTGGTCATGGACTCAGCAGGGTAGGGAGATGTGAGACACCCTTATTCAAGGACACAACCTTTTTATAACCTTTCACAAACATAGAAACATTCCTTATAAGGCAAAACCTGTGACCGCAGCATATGATTGGTTGCTTGCTTTTACCTGGGGACAGGGCAGGCTTTTGGGATAGCAACTCCATTCCTGTAATGAGTTACTCTGTACTCTGCTTGGCCCAAAGCCTGCTGGTTCTTTACAGGCCTTGAGCCTGTCTAATGCCCACAACATACAACCTCTTTTGAACACTGTAGAACTTGACGGAAAATTTTGAAAAATCAGGGAGAGGAAAGGGAGAGAGAACTGGTTACAGTAGCCAAATATCTCTCCCCCCTCCCCCTCACCTTTTCTTCACCATCGGATGCTGCCTGCCTACCACCAGAGACTGAAACTCTGCTGGTCTGGAGAACTGAAACCCACTGTGCCACATGTGTGAGTTATATCTTATCCTTCTACCCTTACCATATTTCTGAGGCCAGAAGGTGCTGCTGAATTGGGACCCTGCATGTCTGGTTCACGGTTCAACGTGACCAGCAGGGCACACATCCTGGTTGCGTTCCAGAGAAATAAGCTGCTAAGACACATCCCCCTGTCCCCCACCCCTCCCTGCAGCTACAGAAATAACATTGAAAAGCAGCAGAGACAGAAGAAAAAAAAGGCAGAAACTGCTTCTCCCACAGCCACACACACCCACCAGCTAGGTGGAAAGGTAGTTTGGAAGTATCTTTCCTATGCTTCTAAAAGTAATCTTGGCTTTTTCCAAACTTTTCTTATTTTTTCCTCTTTCTCATTGCATCTCTTAGCAATTAATAAAATCAGGTTTTGGTATCAACAGATAACTTGTGTGAGTTTTAATTTTGCTCCGGGGAATATTTGAATCTGAAGTTCTTTCTGCAACATTTAAGCAGATTGTAACACATGTCCTGTGTCATTATTCATTGTATAACTCCCTGGCCCGGGGAGGTACAAGACATTCTCACCTGAGCTGGAAAGCAAAAGGGAAGCTGTCAACTGTACATGATGAGGAATCTTCCCCTAACTGTATGATTACCATGAGAACAAAAGATATTTTTTTTTCCCAAATTTAGCACAGATTTCCGGAGGATCAACAGGAAAGAAACCTCTGTTACAACTAGAATAAAAAAGTTAAACCCCAGTTCAGAAAGGTGATATGTAGCTCCAACATTTGTCATGCTATGAAGGCAGCAATCTCAAAAAGAGCTCCAAACAAAACAGAAAAAGAACAGAGTAAGAGTAGAGATGCTCAAGCAAAAAAAAAAGGATGAGCTTCCAACTGTATAAAATTCACACAACAGCTGTAGGAAAAAGAAATCAGTGGAAAATATTCAGTCCTAAACACCTGATAGGTAAAACCAACCAGAATAGACAAGCCTATGGCAAACAATTTTAAGAGTCTAAATATGGCACTATATTTCCAAATAATCCATAAAATATAATATTTGGTATATTCAAATATTGGTTAACCAACTCTGCAGATGCAATTCTAACCGCTTTAGAAAATGAGAGCAAGATGGAGCAAGCTAGGGAATACTAATATATCACAACAGTGCTCAAGAAAAACATTGTCACCAAGTCATGCTTCAGCAACAGCACTCTGGCACTGCACTGTTATCTATGGAGTAAAACAAATTTCTCTAGCTTTTCAGGGATGTGCCCTTGTCTCAGTTTAATGAGACACAAGTGTTTTACTGAGGATGAGTTACGAGGAAGACCCAAACTCCTCCCTCTAAGCAATTGTAAATCTGAAATTAAGAGGCTCCAATTGAGAAAAGTGTGGAAAAAGGAAAAATAACAGCCCTTTATTAAAAGATATATGTGTATTGGCAGAACAACGAAAGGACACAAATTAAAAAAAAAACAATAATCCTACCACCAAAAATAATCCCCTTCAACACAAATAAACAAACAAAAAAGTAAACAGTTCAGTTTGCACCTTTTGGTGCAATTCTAACCAGAGTCAGCAGGGGGCAGCTGTTGGATCACTGGAGATGTAGAGCCTGCAGTGCTCTATGTCAGCCAGCAGGGGGCGCTGTGTGATCACTGGTGGTCACTACGTGGGGGGGCACCTCTGGGTATGCTGGAGAAGCTGAAAACGGAGGTCTTTTCGTCCCCCTCACCAGAAAAGGGAAGAAAGGAAGGAAAGAAAAAAAAGTTCTTCCCAACAGGAACTCACTCAGTCCTGCTGGTTGAATCATGTGATGTGGTTTCCCCTCTCCTTTGATGTGCATGAGAACTGCTGCCAATAATAACAGGAACGGAGGAGGGAAAGAAGGAGACCTCTAGCAGGTTTCGGGGAGACCTGCTGGAAGACCTCGAGGCACATTTTGCATTGGGAGACGGGACACACACACAAGATATGTGACCCACAAAATGGCAGTTTATTAAAACAAGAAGACAGTTTATATACAGGGGGATACAGAAGGTTCTGGTACAGGGGTGGGTTTTTGCTAGGAAGCATCAAATCCAGAGGGTTTCTGATAAGGGGACTTGGAGAGATAGGTCAGGGATATATGTCTATTTATTCAGGGGGAAGGGATAGCTAGGGAGGAAGGGAAGGTGTGGTCTTGGGGGAACAGGAGGGGGGAATCCTGCAGAGGTCTGTGAGGCTGTTCCTTGTAGCTGGGTCTCAGGCAGTTCTGGGTAGCTGTTGTTGCTAGAGGTTCCATTCTCTGCAGGCTTCTGCTGGTCCCACCTCCTACAGAGACCCCCATCCCAAACAGTTCCTCTCTGATGAAAATCCAAGCACGTTCCGGGCTGGGTAGAAAAACAGGTCGCAGGCAAAGCTGGGGCCAGGAGAGGAGGAAAAAAACAAAACAAAACCTACCAGGCAGCCAGACTGAGAACAAAACCACCTTAGAGCTCCTGCCACCCAGACCTTGCCCCAGCTCAGGCAGCAACGAACTCTGCTGTTTCCCAGGAGAGGAGAAAAAAAAAATAAAGAGAACTCCTCACCCCTCCCCATATCAAGTTGAGGGCCATCAACTTGGCATTTGGTTTTACCAGCCACTTCTTTTGTCTTAGTCCATTGCCCAAGGCACAGCCAACCTGCCCATTCAACATCCCCTTCACACAGTGGGCATGGGGAAGGGAAAATTCCTGCTTAGTTTCCAAGAACAAGTAAACTTATGAAAGTCATGCATAGCATCTGTTATGATTCACTATAATGAGCAGCAAGACACTGCAGTGTAGTATGGTTTAAAGGCTGGATTAAGTTTTTTGACATTTTCTTCTCATCCAGTAGATCACTAACAGTTTATTTATGCAAGTTTGTGGCATCAAAGTGTGAACCTGACTTGATAAGAAAATTCATGATGCCTGGATGGTTGTTCAGTGCAGCAATATGTAAAGGACTGTTGTTATCAGAGTCTCTGACATTTGTATTAGCACCACATTCCACCGGGATAGCAATAATTTGTAGAGAAGGTAATTTACAAACTGGATAGCGACCCACATGTCTTGTCAACAGCAAGGTGAAGTGGACTGAAGTTTTTTTGTCCTCTAGGTTGAAGCTTAAGAAACTTATAAATAGTCTGTTTCTTAAGATGCTCCTGTTCTGAAGTGCAAGGTACTTTTAAATGCAAAATTATAGAAAGTGTTCTGTTCAGCTGCATTGGATCAGGAGGGCACTGGATTTGTTTCATGGCCCGCTCTATTTCAAGAACACTTTTGCATAGTATACCCATTAGATCATCAAATGTAATAGTAGTGCCTAGCAGGCCTTTTGCCCTGTCCTGAAGCATGAAGGAAAAGCGTTCAGCAAATGATAGTAAACTGCTGGTTGTCATTGGGCTCAGTGGATCTAGATTGCTCTGTTGCATGCCCAAAGCATATTTCCATAAGTTGATGGATTGTTTAAAGTTTCCAGAGTCTGCCTAGACAGCACCTCTATATCTAATATAGTAGGATGTATTTGGGTGAGAAGGACCAGGAATATGTTCGCTAATTAATAGTACTTGCATTGTCATCTCATCAGGGTTTGCAATAAGATTTCCTAGCTCTTCTGAGCTGTTTACCTCTTTAGCATAATCATAGGTCATAATTAGTGTTTGTGGCACAGGTTTGTTCAGGATGCTAATCCTATCATTGTATCTCATTTCCACAGTTCGCTTCCAGTATTTCAAAGCACCAAGTAGATCTCTCTTGTGGTCCACAAATGTTGCTCCTAGAAGTTCCAGAGCATTTATACACTCTATCTTACTGGTCTATTTATGTTGGGTTAGAAAGTCCACAATATTTGTGTGGTCTGTAACACTGGTTGACAGAAGGGGAGTCATTCCATAGCCATCCTTTTCCATCTTGGCACAATACTCGAGAAGCATCTTTGTGGTCTCTAAACTTACAGACTCTGCACAGTCATGTAATGCAGTGTTTCCTAGTAAAAGAAGAAAAATAATTGCATAAATCATAATCATAGTCCAGATATCACCACACTAATAGCTAACAAAAAAAAAAAACCTCTGTTTTGACATCTACAGACTATGAAAGGCTTAAATGACAAGTTAAAACATTCAAGACCTGATTAAAATTCCTTCTTGGCCTTGGCTGCTCCTTGGGAACCACTCAGGTGAGAGAGGGGTGGGACAGGCTTGTTAGCTGGTGCTCCAGAGGGCTATATAAACATC
>NW_020957446.1:0-4890 GCF_003031625.1 Empidonax traillii | reverse complement strand
CTAAAGGATTGGTGCCACCGTCAAAATTTTGGTTTTTTTTGACTATGGGGCAAACTCCACAGCACCCAGTCTTCTTAAACCAGATGGGCTTTATGTATCTAGGAGGGGCAAAAGGACTGTAGCCCAGAAGTTAGCGGGGCTCATCAGGAGGGCTTTAAACTAGGTTTGAAGGGGGAAGGGGTTGAATCCAGGCTCTCCAAAGAGAAGTCCAGGGACGAAAAGCCTGAGTTAAGAGTAAAATCAGCAGCCCAGCTGAAGTGCATGTACACTAATGCACGCAACATGGGCAACAAACAGGAGGAGCTGGAAGCCACTGTGCAGCAGGAAAGCTATGATGTAGTTGCCATCACAGAAACGTGGTGGGATGACTCGCATGACTGGAGTGCTGCCATGGATGGTTACAAGCTCTTCAGAAAGGACAGGCAGGGTAGGAGGGGTGGAGGCATGACTCTATATGTTAGAGAGTCCCTTGACTCTGTAGAACTTGAGGTCACCAATGATAAGGTTGAGTGCCTTTTGACCAGAATCAGGGGGAAGGCCAACAAGACTGACATCCTAATGGGAGTCTGTTATAGACCACCCAACCAGGATGATGAAGGGCATGAATTATTCTACAAGCAGCTAGCAGATGTCTCAAAATTGCCAGCCCTTGTTCTTGTGGGCGACTTCAACCTGCCAGATATCTGCTGGGAGCTCAACACGGCAGAGAAGAGGCAGTCTAAGAGATTCCTGGAGTGTAATGAGGATAATTTCCTGCTCCAACTAGTAAATGAACCTATCAGGGGTGGGACCCCACTAGACCTGTTGTTTACAAACAGAGAAGGGCTGGTGGGAGATGTAGTGGTCGGAGGCCGTCTGGGCCACAGTGACCCTGAAATAATAGTTTGCAATACTCAGGGATACAAGGGAGGCCACCAATAAAACCTCCACACTGGACTTCTGGAGGGCAGATTTCGACCTGCTCAGAAGACTGGTCCAGAGCATACCCTGGGAAATAACCCTGGAAAACAAGGGGGTACAGGAGGGATGGACGTGCTTCAAGAAGGAAGTCTTGAGTGCACAGGAACAGGCTGTACCAGTGTGCCAAAAGGCAAGCCGGCGAGGTAGACTACCAGCTTGGTTGAACAGGGAGATTCTGAAGGAAATCAGGGATAAAAAGAGAGCTTACGGACTGTGGAAAATAGGACTGGCTACTCAGGATGAGTTTAGGAGTATAATTAGGTCATGCAGACAGAAAATTAGAGAGGTAAAAGTTCAATTTGAAGTCAATTTGGCTACTTCTGTCAGGGATAACAAAAAGCGCTTCTATAAATACATTAATAACAAAAGACGGGGCAAGGAAAACCTCCATTCCTTGTTGGACTTGGGGGGGAACATAGTTAACAGGGATGAGGAGAAGGCTGAAGTACTTAACACCTACTTTGCCTCAGTATTCACCAGTAGAACAGATGACCCTCGGGACAACTGTCCTCTGGAGCTGGTAGACAGGGACAGGAAGCCAAACAGCCCCCCTGTATTCCAGGAAGAAATAGTCAGTGACTTATTGAGCCACCTGGATCCACACAAGTCCATGGGACCAGACGAAATCCATCCTAGGGTGATGAGGGAGCTGGCAGAAGAGCTTGCCAAGCAACTCTCCATCATTTACCAACAGTCCTGGCTCTCTGGAGAGGTCCCAGACAATTGGAAGTTGGCGAATGTCACTCCGATCTACAAAAAGGGCTGCAAGGAGGATCTGGGAAACTATAGGCCTTTCAGCCTGATCTCAGTGCCTGGCAAGATTATGGAGCAGATCATCCTGAGTGCAATCACAAAGCACCTACAGGATGGACAAGGGATCAGAGCCAACCAGCATGGGTTTAGGAAGGGCAGGTCCTGTTTGACCAACCTGATCTCCTTTTATGATCAGGTGACCCGCCTGGTGGATGAGGGGAAGGCTGTGGATGTGGTCTATCTGGACTTCAGCAAAGCCTTTGACACTGTCTCCCATAATATACTCCTGGAAAAGCTGGCAACCCATGGCTTGGACAGGGGCATTCTGTGCTGGGTTAAGAACTGGCTGGATGGTCAGGCATAGAGAGTGCTGGTGAATGGGGCTGCATCCAGTTGGCGGCGAGTCACTAGTGGTGTTCCCCAGGGATCAGTGTTGGGCCCAGTCCTGTTTAACATCTTTATCGATGATTTAGATGAGGGGATTGAGTCCATCATTAGCAAATTTGCAGACGACACCAAGTTGGGAGGGAGTGTCGACCTGCTTGAAGGCAGGAGGGCTCTGCAGAGGGACCTGGATAGGCTGGAGAATTGGCCTGATCCCAACAGGATGAAGTTCAACAAGGCCAAGTGCCGGGTTCTGCACTTTGGCCACAACAACCCCCTGCAGCGCTACAGACTGGGCACAGAGTGGCTGGAGAGCAACCAGGTGGAAAGGGATCTGGGGGTACTGATTGAAAGGAGGCTGAACATGAGCCAGCAGTGTGCCCAGGTGGGCAAGAAGGCCAATGGCATCCTGGCATGCATCAAGAACAGTCTGGCCAGCAGAACGAGGGAAGTGATACTTCCCCTGTACTCAGCACTGGTGAGGCCACACCTTGAGTATTGTGTTCATTTCTGGGCCCCTCAGTTCAAGAAAGACATTGAGGTGCTGGAGTAGGTCCAGAGAAGAGCAACGAGGCTGGTGAAGGGACTTGAGCACAAGTCCTATGAGGAGAGGCTGAGGGAACTAGGGTTGTTTAGTCCAGAGAAGAGGAGCCTCAGAGGTGACCTCATCACTCTCTATAACTACCTGAAAGGAGGTTATAGCCAGGTGGGGGTCGGTCTCTTCTCCCAGGCAATCAGCAGTAGGACAAGAGGGCATGGGCTTAAGCTCTGTCAGGGGAGGTTTAGGTTGGATATTAGAAAGAAGTTCTTTACAGAGAGAGTGATCAGGCATTGGAATGGCCTGCCCAGAGAGGTGGTGGATTCACCGTCCCTGGAGGTTTTTAAGATGAGGCTGGATGTGGCACTGAGTGCCATGATCTAGTAATCACAGTGGGGTTGGATCAAGGGTTGGACTTGATCTCGGAGGTCGCTTCCAACCCAGTTAATTCTATGATTCTATGAAAATATCAAGGTTACCACCAGTTATAAAAATCTAAATGCTTGGCATTATTATCCTAAAGATATAAACAGATTCTAAGGACGCTTATGTCTCATTATTCAGAACTTAAACCAGAATTCTCTACAACATGAGTCAGAGAAGCAATATCTCTACCTCAATTAGCATAGGAATTTAGGAATTTAGCGTTCTCTGACTTTAGAGAGGAGCTGTACCTTAATCAACAAAAATGTATGTTTTTCTGAACTTTGCCATTTTGGCTGGTTTTCTCTTAAACCTATAATCAGTTTAGTATCATAAAATAAGGGTAAAGAATCTGAGATAATTGAAAACAGCTGAACAATCCACCTGGAGGAAATTACTTAACAAATGGTATACTTTAAAAGGCACTGTCAATAAAAGTTGTTTTGTCAGGAATTAAATTCAATACAGGATTGTTTAGGTAGACAATAACCCTAGGTTATCTTTTAACTAGTGATAGATGTAAGTGTCTTGTGGTGGTTAAAGACAATCAGATAGGGACAGAGGTCAGAATCATTAATTTGAACTTGTTGACTCACCAAGGAACACTGAGAGGCTGAAGTATAATGACCCTCAAAGTGAAGACCCCACCTCAAATTTCTGCCACAAAAGAAACACTAGGTGGTAGTCTTGCTCCACAGAAGAGCAGCTAGGTGAAATCTGAGTATATGCTCATAATGAAGTGGGTGGTTTTCTGGGAGGGACCTTTGAATATTACAATGTATAAATAACCCAAGAAATCATATTTCGGGGAGCATGTATGGTGAATGATTCCCCATGCTCCCTTCATGACGAATTAAAGGAATGTTTCATCCAAACAGCACTTTGGGTGTGATTTTTTTTGTTTCACACATGAGCAATTTTGTATCTGCTTTCAAGTATAAAACAGAAACCTAAGCTTGCCATCTTAAGTGTTTATCTTTTCCCTTCTTGCCTTGTCAAATTTTCTTCATCCCTATCTCCATCCACAATAAAAAAAATAATAACATCTGTATAAAAATTAAAACTATGCTAACTCACCATTGGCCTTGCTCACCTATATGCTGTACCTCTGCCTCTCTCTTTCATCCAAAGCCTTTCATTAAAGTGTTTCAAGGTAATAATTGTACATAAAGGCAAATACAACTCATCACAACAGGCTCTTCATATCAGCTGGAGCCTCAGAGACTGCCAGAATATTCTGAGGGACCATCTTATTTTGTCAAGCCTATGTATACACACAAACTATTTTTAGTACTTTATTAGATCTTTATTCTGAAGTCCCACATTAACCCCTCTGCTCAGGATTCCTAGAAGCCAAAAAAATCCCCAAGCCCCCAAACCCAAACAATGCCTTCAACACACAACATGCAACCATTTAAGTCTTATCATTTACATTATTTCTCATTAAGAGAATGTGCAATGTCATGCTAAAGGCATTCAGATGGCACTCACACTACGTGATAAAATTTCCAGCAAGCACTAATGCCACCTGCCTGAAAAACATATTTGTAGCAAACTAAAATGAAAATATTGGACATCACAGTTAGATATTTAACTATTATGCTTCAAGTAGAAGAAAGTTTTGCTTAAGATCTGTCTCAGTTTAATTGAGACAAGGGTCTTTTGCTGAGGATGGATTAGGAGAAAAAGACCCAAACCTTCTTTTCTAGCAATTATAGATTCGAAATTAAGAGGCTCCGATTGAAGGAAAACAAATTATGGAAAAGGGAAAAAGGAAAAAATAACAGCCCTTTATTAAGTATGTGTGTATTAACGTAACACGAGGGAAAAAG
>NW_020957445.1:28288-30494 GCF_003031625.1 Empidonax traillii | reverse complement strand
CCTGATATGGCCAAACTCCAACCAGTCAGATCTACTTCCCTGGGCTTTCAGTCACTGTTTGCTCAGCCAAAAAGGTATTTAATCCTCTGATAAAAAGCCTACCACAAGTACTAGTAACAATCAGCAGGGTGGAGGCACAGAAATGGGGCAGAGCAAGTTTTTATGTGCATTTCTCTGTCAATATTTGCCCGTGTGTGGAGTCACTCCACGGTCTGTTAGCCCAGTTCTGGGAAAGCTTTTGGGGCCATGGTGGTGGTTTTAGGAATAAATGATGTCATTCAGAGGCTGGGAGAAAAAAATGAGGAAATTGGGCATTTCATAGAAATCAGAAGTTTTGTACCTCCTGGTTGCCACTCAAGAGAAGTATTTTTAATTTTCAATCCCTAATGGTTCCCTATCCCTATCAGGATGGGGAACATCAGCACCACCAACTCCAGCAGTTCATCCTCAAAACTGGCCCTTCCTCTTCATGCTCCAAGTGTTCAGTCCTTGACCTTTTTGCTCTGACCAAATAAGAGCCATTATTTTCTGATTTCTCAATGTTGCCATAGCTACCAAACCCTGGGGGCCAGCCAATATTTTTATAGATAGGAATAACAAGGATGTATTTGATACTTTACAGAGTTTGCCATTATCATGACAATAAATTCTCGTGCCTTTGCGAAGAGTCAGACAGCAATTTGGAGATAGGAAGGATTTAATTTAATGGTGTTTATTTTATCTTTTTAGGTGGGGAGCAGCACTGAAGTGTCTAGAAAGTAGAAGGAAGAAAGAGATAAAGAAAGAGAAAGAGAGAAAGAAAAAGAGAGAGAGAGAAAGAAAGAGAAAAAGAAAGAGAGAAAGAAAGAAAGAGAGAAAAAGTGAGAAATTGAGAAAGAAGGAAAGAAGGAAAGAAAGAAGGAAAGAGAAAGAAAGAAAGAAAGAAAGAAAGAAAGAAAGAAAGAAAGAAAGAAAGAAAGAAAGAAAGAAAGAAAGAAAGAAAGAAAGAAAGAAAGAAAGAAAGAAAGAAAGAAAGAAAGAAAGAAAGAAAGAAAGAAAGAAAGAAAGAAAGAAAGAAAGAAAGAAAGAAAGAAAAAGAAAATCAAAGAAAGAAAGAAAATCAAAGAAAGAGTGTTAAAGTATTGCTGATTTGTTTGAAATGCTGACAAGGAGAACTCCATTGACTGTAAATAACAACTTCATCATTTTCCAATAGCTCAACAAAGGAGCTGTTTATTGTGTTGATTTTCCACCACAGCACTCCTGACTCGTGCACACTCTGTGGAGATAAGAGTGTGTTGGTTCTTTGGCAGCTGAGGCACAGGGGAGATAAAATTCAACCTGCTGGTAGCTGGAGGTGTTCCCTGTGCACAAAATGTATTTTGGAATTGGGGGAGCCGAGAGATAACAACTTCTGATCGTACATGCAGGTCTCCCTGGTCATTGCAGGGGCAAAGATCCCTTTAAAATGGGAGCCATCTGCCTTTTTCCAGACACCTGCTGTGGAATGGGAGGGTTTTAATCTTGGTGTCTATTGAATATATGAAGTGGAAACTCAGGAAAGAGGAATTAAACATCACAGTAACGAGCTCAGGTGCAGTTCAGGTGGGCAGGAGGTGCCTCCTACACTCCCAATCTTTCGTCCAGGACATGATTATCTCTTCCCACTTTTTCCTTCTTCCTTGTGTTGAAGCAGAGGGGAAAAGCGAGGTGTGGGAATGATGGGACATGAAGGCAGCAATCTGCTTTTAAATAACTGCAGAGATAACAGAAGGGTCTGCAGCAGCACATTATCCCCTCGGCTGAATAAATGTGAATTCATCATTAAAACTTAATTAAATGCAACTGCAATGAGAGGGTCAATGGCTGATCTGCTGTGACACAGATCCTCTTTCCCCCCTCTTGAAGTACCAGTAAATCCAGACAAGCAGTGATTATTCCTCATATAAATATACAAATATATTCTTTTCATGGTTTTGTGTTGATTATTGATTCCAGTCATACCGATTTTATTGCCTCTCTCCAGCTCTTTAAGGCTGAAAGTTGGGAAAAAAACCCATGGTTTATTGGATTTTGCTCACTCACCAAGAAAAGATGCTTAGCCTGGAAAGACTTGCAGGAGGACAATGATGATAATGTTACACCCTGCCGTGCTCATTCTATCAGCATGTTTACAGGAGGATGCAGTAGTGAAATGATTTGCACAAGTTCATCCTCGGGACCATCA
>NW_020957445.1:25376-26804 GCF_003031625.1 Empidonax traillii | reverse complement strand
TTAAAATATTCCAGAGCTTCTTGGAATCCCGTGGGCCGTAACCAGCGGCTGAGCGTGTGCTTGGGAAAGCAAATCACTGATTTTCGGGCAACTTGAAGACCTTTCAGAGACACATTCCTGGAACAGAACATTTCAGGGTGCACTGGAACGATTTTTGCCGGTGAAGGACATTTATTAGTCCCCAACTTTATAATCCCAGGGGCTCAGACTTTTTTTTTTCCCCTTCTTTTCTGTGTCAGTGCTGCAGGTCTGTCCTGTTGACACATTCTGGTGCTTGAGGCCTATAAATGTCGTGCTTCATTCTCAGATAGATAATTTAATCCTGTTTTTAAATCAAGGGGCAGGGCAACCTGAACCAGAATCTCTCGTTATAAACACGCTGGAGGTTCACAAACAGTGTTCCCCACTGTGATCCTGCTCTTCCCTCAGCTCTGCCAGTGCAATTCTGCATTTGGCTCTTCCCTCTTCCACTCCAGCAAAGATGGGAAGAGCAAAACGCTGCTCTTTCCTAAATCATCTTTACTTGACTGAAAATGAAGAACTAGAGCCTGCTGAAGGACCTGAGGGCAGGAAAACTTCCAGGAGAGGAGATGCCTGACCTGGCGTCCACTGCTGATAGAGGGAATGTGGGAATCCTAACCCAGCTGTGTGAAGCTGGACGTGGGGGGAAGAAATGACAGGAAAAAAACCCACCAATCCGTGGCATCTGCACCACTGCTGTGTTTCCAAACACACCTCTTCTCAACTATCTTGTGTATAAAATTAATATTCCTAAGTTAGATTATTAAACAAAAATTGGAGTATTAAATCATTTGCATTCCTAAATGCGGCGCCCTGCGTTTCCTTCCTACCGAATTTTGAATTAAAGTCCATATTTTGGCCTGTTTTCCAGTCTTTTTTATGTCTTCAGGGAATTTCCTCCCAGGGCTCATGTTCTGGGGAGGAATGCCAAGCAGGAATTGCTGCAGTTCCTGAGGTGGTTTGTGTCTCTTGGCTTGTACTGATTTTTAGTTCGTGGTTATTCCCTACTCCCTGGGAATAACCCTTTTCCAGCCCAGACGTTATTTTTTACCCTAAAACCACAGGGGTGGGATTGGATTTCCTTATACAGATAATTAAATATGTGATTAAACAGATACTGTGGAAGGATTTAAAATGACTCCACTATTTTCCCTGTGGTTTGGGACTTCAATATTCCTAGAGAACTTACATCCAACCCTCATTTTCTTTAAAAAAAAGTGCTTCTTTTTGCCTCTGCTCTCTGCAATTTCTGCTTGAGGACAACACTGGATATTTATTTTTGTTAATCATCCAACCCACCCTCCAGTTTTACTCAGGGTCCATCAATCCTTTGTTGTCCCAAACCTTGGAATGTGCCCCTGCAATGCCATCCCTGTCAGAAGGGCTTTGCTTCCCTAATTTCTGATT
>NW_020957445.1:12672-24854 GCF_003031625.1 Empidonax traillii | reverse complement strand
TGCCTCTGCTCTCTGCAATTTCTGCTTGAGGACAACACTGGATATTTATTTTTGTTAATCATCCAACCCACCCTCCAGTTTTACTCAGGGTCCATCAATCCTTTGTTGTCCCAAACCTTGGAATGTGCCCCTGCAATGCCATCCCTGTCAGAAGGGCTTTGCTTCCCTAATTTCTGATTCAGCTTCAGCTGTTCTCTGTAATTTGGAAACTTACTGGGCAACGGAGAGAAGGATGAATTTTCCCAATTGTTTGGAAAAAAAAAAAGGCTGAGGAAACATGAATTATTTGTTAAAAGTTAAATATTTAATTTTCATTTGAGAGCAAAACAATTCTCTTTGGGTTTGAAGCCCTTGTTTATTTGGAAATACGTCTTTAATCCAAAGGGTTAAATGTTGCCTTTTAAAAATTGCATTTTTAGGCTGAGTGTTTCATTGTGGATGAACTCCAGCTGCTTTTCCATGGGGGTTTTTATCCTTTGGCTGTTAAACAACAAAGTATAGAATAAGACTGTTCCTTCTCTCCTCTGCAGACAGGACAGATTAATGGCTGGGAATAAAATCATTGCAGCAATTTGGAAGAGATTTAGGAGCTGGAGCAGTGAATTGAACAAATTGAGATATTCCTGACTATATATAATATAATATCTACAGTGGGGGTGTTCAGTGAAACAGTCACCCTGGTCTGCCTTTGCAGGCAACAGAGGTCAAATTATTATCATTATATTAACATTAAAGCTATAAATAATGTTGTAAATATGCAGTTATATAAATAATAACGAATGTCAATGTATTAAAAATATAAAATTGCTATAAAGAATGTGTTCTGGAGGGTGGTGTGACTTCAGCAGGCAGAACTCTCACCCCATCATCTCCCATTTCCCCCCAGTGACTGCAAAGGGATGTGAGGAGAATTCTCTGCCTAGGGAAGGGTTTATTGCCCCAATTTGAAGGGGAGGTGTTGCTTCCAAACTTCCCTCCAGCTGCCAAACCTGCAGGGAGAAAGATAGAAAAAGGAATGAGCAGCTGATGAGGAATTTTATGCTGATTCCCAGTCACCAGGGGTAGGGGAGTGACTTTTTGGAGGGATACAGAAATAAGAAGAGAAATAAGATATAAACTAAAAGACAGGCTGGGAGAGCTGGGGGGGAGCACCTGGAGAAGAAAAGGATCCAGGGAGAGCTGAGAGCCCCTTGCAGGGCCTAAAGGGGCTCCAGGAGAGCTGGAGAGGGACTGGGGACAAGGGATGGAGTGGGAAGAGGAGGGGGAATGGCTTTGAGCTGCCAGAGGGCAGGGGTAGATGGGAAGGAATTCCACTGGAAAGGAATCCTTCCCTGGAAGGGTGGGCAGACCCTGGCACAGGTTGCCCAGAGAAGCTGTGGATGTTCCATCCCTGGAAGTGTCCAAGGCCAGGTTGGAGCAACCTGGACCAGTGGAAGGTGTCGCTGCCCGTGGCAGGGGTAGCACTGGATGGAATTGTCTGTTGATTCCCTCAGCTGGATCAAGATGTGCCTCAAAAAATGGGAATCTGGCTCCAAGATTCACTCAGGAAAAGGTAAATCCCTGTAATTTATGGGGAAGCAAATTGTGCCAGAAATCTCCCATCTTCTCTGGTGGGAGTGTGTGATGGTCAACTCATCACCCTTTGCAGGACAAGCGTTGTGGTTCACGGGGTGTTTAAAGAGCAGACTTTGATTCCCAGGGATGAATTTTCAGGAACTTATTTTATGGGCTAAATAAACCAGGATGAGTCACTCTGAAGACATTGGTTTGGGCAGACAGGGACTTTTAGAAATATTTAGTATTTCTTAGTTTCTGGCCCTTAAACACCTCAGAAATGGAAATGGAGTCGTGTTTAATAATTGATAGCAAGTTCCAACAATTAAATACTAATTGCATTTCTCTTTCTGAGCAGAGTGCCTATTACTGGACACTGCACATATTTCTGGTAAAGTTATAAAATGTACTAAGTTCCTTTTTTTTTTTTAGACTACAATGTATTGTTATGGGAATCTTTTCAGTGTTGCAATGACAGCAGAAATTAATGTATCTCTGTGCTAATGTGCATTTCAGAGGAGAAATTATTCACAGGAAAAGAAGGCAGTGGATGAGATTTCCAAGTCACTTCATCACATCCAGATATATTTCTTCCACCATGGTGACTATTTCAAAGCCGTCTGGCCCAACCACAGATTCATCTCCCAATGAAAACCAACAGAGATGACGTCAACCCTCACCTTTAATAACCTGAAAACTTCAAATCTGCTATACTTCTGCTTTTGTATCCCTCTAACTGAATAATAATTTATTTAATTTCCCTTTTTAGGCCAAATCCACGTACACTTATTTTTCAGGTAATGCTCTCCCACAGGAAATTCCCATGGATTTCTACTGAACCCTTTAAAAAGTTCAATTTGTGCACAGAGATTTACAGGAATAACACAGAGAGCTCTGAGCGTTGGGTCAGCAAATCTTCATTTGTTTCATTCAAGGAAATGCCTGCACTGATTTAAATAGTTCCATAAAACACTCTGGATCACCTTTTCCTAGAATTCTCTATATTCAAATGTATTTTTTTTTCCTCTTTTTGACCTTCTGGAATTCCCTCCAGAGGGGCAACCTGTGTCCTTTATCCAATAACTCTTGTACTCCTCCTGTTCCAAAGCCAAAAATCACCTCCTGGAGATGCCTCCCTCTCTTATCTACACAGAACCTCAGATAATTTCTCTGAACCACCTGGTTTTCACACGACTTTCTTCTTCTGTTGGTCTAATCCCTTCATACAAAACTCTTTGCAAATCTCAGCACATCACCAGGATCCCACTGGAGATCTGTTGTGCAACATCTTTGGAGACCTCCTGGCATGGTGTGTCGTCATCCCCTCTCCACAGTTCACGTGGTAACTGCTGAAAACTTCCACAGTTTATAAAAATACTGCAGCAATTCCTGCTGGATGGTCTGGTTGTTATTTTACTTGGAAGCTTCTCCTGGTAGACAAACCCCTGGAGAACTGAACTTTAAAATAGAATAGAAGACTGCTTAGTCACTTCAATGAATGACTGCATGGTGGGTTTTTTTTGTCTCTTTGATTTATGCCTTCACTTGTAATTTTACTCTCTAGAAATGGTGTTGCAGCTCCATTCACATCAGCTGGCCAAAGGGAAAAGAAATTTGGGGAATTTCCTGTGCTGTCCAAAGGACTAAACAAGACATTTCAGTGGTTTTCTCCAGGTTCTCGTGGGGTGGCTCAACGAGGCGCAGAGGAATGAGTGGAAACTCCTGAATGAAAATTCCCCTGCTTGAATGGCTGCAGAGGAGGATGAAAACAGGACAGGTTAAAATGGTCTGGGAGGGAGGGATTGCCTGAGTGAGGGGAAAGATAAGAGGTTTTTCCTGGGGGTCACTGGGTGGGACTGTAAGCTGGGAGTTTGGAGGGAAGGCACCTCATCTGGGGTTCATCAGAGCTCAGGTGTATTTATGGACAAACACTGAGGGTTTATGATCCGTAAATCCAGTAAAGTGATGGTCTGGGAAGCATCTGAATCCAAATACAGGAGCTCTGTAGCAATTTTCACACCCATATGGTGACTCCAAGCCTTTCTTTAAAGAGGCGTTTGGGGGATATTTCGTGATGCTTGTGGTTTGAGTGCAGGAGAATGTGGGATGTCAGTCCCAGCCCATGACATCTCACTGTCTGAACAGTGCAAGTTCTTTGCTCAAATAAGGGCAAGAACAGACAGAGACAGGACTGTTCAAGGGGCTGGAGATGTCAGGCCAGACCTTAGAGAGATCTTCACTCCCTGAATCAGCAGCTGAGGACACCCACCCTCAGGGCATTGCAGATGGCACCTTTGTGTCAGCAGCCAAAGCAAGTTATTCACTGCCAGATGGTTTGCTGGGGGTTTAAACAGCCAGGTGGCATCTGAGGCACCTCCAGCCAGACACTCAACTCCAGGTAGTTTTTTTTTTCCAGGCAAAACTCTCTCACTCAGCATCTTATCCCATTGTCCCATGCAAGGAAAATAAATCCCAAGAGCCTGAGCAGAAAGGGCTGGTTTCAGTATAAACTGGGCCATCATCTCAAGTGTCTTTATGTTGCCTGTCAGGAGGAGAAGTCTCCTGGCACCAGCGCTGGGCCATCAGTTGTGGTGACTGCTGTGCTTCAGTGCACGTTCAGCAGTCCAGGTGGAGGCTGAACACAGGAATCCTTCAACATTCCCACTCCAGCAGTGCAGAAGGACAGGCTGGGTTAAGGAGTGAGCCCTTCACCCTGAGTGATGCCCCAGAAAATCACTGATCTCCCTTTCCAGCCCTTCCTTTCCCATGTGCTCTGCAGTGCATCTGCCTGATGGATTTTGAAATAACAGCAGTTCTGCTGCTCCCAGTCTGCAGGGCTGACATGTGGTTTCTCAGAGATTAAACATCTCTGGGAGTTCTTTTCAGTTCTCTACTATATCCCATTTTTGGACAGGAACTCAGAAAGTAGAATGTTTTTCTCCAGAATTCTTATATTTACTATCTTAGCCTGGATAATTCTTATTTTTGCCTTGTGTTGCACAGTTATGATGCTCAGGTCTGACCATGCTGTCACTTTGGGATCAATTTTTTGGGTGGTTTGGTCTCAAAAACAAGGATTGCTATTGCAGTTCTTGCATTTGGATGAGGGTTCAAGTGATAACACCACTTATTTATTTAATACATATTTAAATATTACATATTTATTACATAATTGCTGTTGCTTTGGTATTTTCAACTAAAAAACCTCTGAGAAGACACAAACTGTGCCATGTGTCAGGTCACGTAAATGAGGCAAAACACCTAAAATTCTAACTAATATTTTAACCTCACCAGGACCCTTCTGGCACAGAAATTCTATCTCTGCTGGCAAACCTGGGCCAGCACTGGGGGTGTTTCCCCCAGGAAAACCTGGAAGAAACCTTGGCGTTGCCTCCCACGAAAAGTTCTTCTCAGAAGAGCAGAACTGTGGGATAAGAGACACAGGGGGAGAAAGAAAGGGTCGTTTTATTTAGGCTGACCCCTTGATCACAGGCTTGCTGTGACTTTAACTTATTGTTTAAAGATTTCAGTTCTTTTTTCTCTTTACGACTCTGCTAAAGCCTTTGGTGCCTGTTCTGCCTGTTCTTTCAAGGTTTTTAATTGCAATTCTTTTCATTCATGCTCTCTGTGAGCAAAATAACAGGTTTCTTCCTTAGACATGGAAAACAATTGCTGGAAAAAAACCAGAGGAAAATGCCAGCTGCAAACCCCAGGTCTCCACCAGCCCTGCAAGTCTGTGCAGCCCTCCCAGGATTCCTCAAATGAAAGGATAAAACATTGTGGAAAAGACACAATGCAGTACCTGCTGGCAGGTTCCCTTAGCTGGGACCCAAGACAAAAACTTTGAAAACGAAGTGTCAAAAAAAAGAGAAGCTTTTTTTTTTAAAAAAAATAATTTTATTAACAGCGTGACAAACATTGCTTTTGTTCAGCTTGGTACCCACAGGGCTTAAGCCAAAGCCACTGTCAACATAAACCCAGTCAAGCAAACAGCATTGTACCTGTGGGTTCCTTTTTCTTTTTCTTTCTCCATTCTCCTTTTTTTTTTTTTTTTTCCCATTTAATTCAAAGAAATGACTGTATTCGTGTGAATCTGTGGATGTGTGAGAGGCTTTATCCTTGTCCCACAGCCTGAGCTTTTCCAGCACTTTACACAACTTACAGAAACAGGGCTATTTTTAGTTCAGCATTTTGAAAAGTTTGACCACCATGAGGATTAACTCTTGGTGGAGCTGATGAGGAGAATTTCTTTTCCATTTGTATCGTTATCACAGGTGGGGATGGCCACAGTTTTCATGATTACAGCTGCCTAATATTTTCATTTATATAGGCCCATAATTCATAGCTTCCAGATTTGCAGAATTAGCCACTGTGGGCTGAAATGTTCTGGTTCACATTTTTGCCTCGTGATGCTTTCTCCTTTTTAAATTAATATTTTAAAAATAAAAGCGAATCTGTCTCTGAGGACAACAGTAAGAGAAAATCAGTTGCTCTGCTCATGTTAAAAAAAAATTTGATGTCTTTCCCCTTTGTTCTCCTGAGCCTCTGGTGCAAAAGATGGTCTTGAAAGCTGGAGGGGATGAAAGGGTAAAAACACTAATTTTCTATCAGATGTGGGGGGTTGTGTTTATCCTGAATAATGGCCCAGTCTGAGCAGGACAAAACCCCCTGAGATGTCACCACCTGCACATAGACAGGAGAAACAACTCAGAAATCCACTTGGATGTCTCAAGAACTACAGCAAGGGATCCAAGGGCCCTAAATTCAGGAGGACAGCTCAGTGAGTGCCCACCCAAACTGATTTAGGACACCAAAGCAAGAGGCAGCTCTTCCCCAGCTTCCCTTGGCTCGAGTTTCCCTAATTTTGTGTCCCCAGCTATGGGTGAGACCTCGGCAAGAGGCCCCCTCAGAATTCAGGGTTCAGAGGCACATGCAAGGAGCAGAATCCAGGGAAAGCAGTGGGTAAGGCCATGAGCCAGCCCTGTGGAGCAGCCACCAGCAAATCAAGGGGCTGGAGAGAGCAGGCAGGACAGGGAATGGCTGGAGGGGTTTGGTTGGATCTCAGGAGAAAGTTCTTCACCCAGGGAGTGGTTGGCACTGAACAGGTTCCTTGGGGCAATGGGCACAGCACCAAAGCTGCCAGAGCTGCGGGAGGGTTGGGATGACACTCTCAGGGACATGGTGGGACTGTTGGAGTTGTCCTGTGCAAGGGTCAGGAGCTGGATTTGATGCCCTGGAAGAAAGACTGAAGGTTGTGAGAGGCACAGGCTGAGATCAGGCACACACTTCAGTTAGGGCAGAGGTCTGGACTCCCTGCACTGCATCTGGAAGGAACAAACACTTTATGATACTGATTTAGGACAAAACAAATCCTCATGTAGTGTGGACTGTCCTCTGGATGATCCTATAATGCCTCTTCAATGAACAAGATGTCCCCTTTGGTTGCCCAAAGTCAGACAAACGATATGAACACCTCTCAGAGTTTCAGCTCCCTCCCCCACGGCCCTGGGGTAGATTAGCCCTGAGCTAAACCCAGCTGAGAATCCAACAACTTTCCACAGCCCTTGCAGGGTGTCTGACTGCACTTTTCCACCCTGGTGTGCCAGGGACAATCCTCTTTTGTCCTGTTTGTTGGATCTCAGGCCCTGGAGCAGCACAATGGCAAGGTCCTTTCCCAACACAGGTGTGTTCCTTTGGCAGTGCCAGTTCCTGGGCTGACCTGAGTGAGCTCAGGAAAGCTGGAAAACTCTGCCTTTTTTTTGGTGAGAATTCGTTTGTCTTGGAAGGTTTTGCTCCCAGTTTTGGGCAGGAAAGGTTACAGAAGGGTTACTGTATATATTTTTTTCCTGCTTCTCAAGGTTCTTTTGGGAAGTCCTGCTTATTCTATTCTTATCATGATACACGTGTATGACAAGTCGTATTTTAATGCTCTCTTTTTAGGTGTCTCTTCTCATTTGATCTCTGAGGGAACTTTTCTTCTGCACAGCCCAGCAAGTTTTGCCATCTGCCAAACTTGGGCTACAAATGCAGCTGGGATGGGAATTCCCAGCTGCCAATCCACAGGAGGACTTGATTATTGCGTGGGAAAAATTCAAGGGTCACGAAGTGCTGAGAGGACAAACCACAAACTGCAAAGCTGTGAACGCTGAACGGGATTCAGGTACCCAAACTAGAACCATTTCAAATTGTCACTTTTCTGTGGTTGGATGTCCAGGAGCAGCTCAAAGTCAGCCCAGACTGGTGGCACCTCCCAAGGAGGAGTCATCAATCAGAGAGGCTTATGATGGAGAAAATGGCCTTGATTTCACCAGCCCCTGAAAAGGCCACTAACCCAAGGATCACAGAATCATTTAGGCTGGAAAATACCTTCAAGGTAATCAGGTCCAGCCATTTACCCAGCACTACCAGGTCCACCACTAAACCACCACCCCAAGTGCCACAACAACTACACATCTTTGCAGACCCTCCCTGCTGGAAAGGCTCTGGTGTGGGTTTGAGAGGGCACTGCTCCATCTCCCACTCCTGCACAGAACAGCTGGTGTGAACATGGTAATAAAAAACCAATTAAATCTAAATTTAAACCAGAACCAGGACTAATCATTAACCCACTTTGTGTGTCTCCCTATAGCAACTGTGCCTTGACAGCAACATCAGGAAGCAATAAATTACACTAAAATTGCTTTATAGTTTTCAGTAATGAATCAAACTAACAACAATTGGTCCAGACTCCACCTCACAAGTAATTAATCCCTTTTGGCCTTGTTTCTCCTCTTTGAACTGGAAATAGGAGGGTTGTTTTTGACAGTACATTTTGCTTCTTATTTCTGTGAATGGTCAGTTCTTCAGGGAATGGTCCTGGGGCACCTGACAGGAGGGTTTTCAAACTGCTGCTGCAGTACATAGAAAGAAGCAAGATTAATTAATATAGGTTGAGTTCAATGATCTGAGAGGTCTTTTCCAACCTAGCTGATTCTGGGATTCTGCAATAATGTTTTTTGTCGAGATAACAGCCCTGCCAAACTGGAGTAAGTGTTTTCCAGATGGGGCAGATTTACTCCATTTGCCTTGTTGATTTGTTAAACTTTGTGCCTGGAATGCAAAGAACAATTTGGTTTATGATTGACTTGAATATAGAGAAGTCTTTACCAACCTGGAGTCATAGAATGGTTTGGGTTTGAAAGGACCTTACAGATCATCTCATTCCACCCTCTGCCACGGGCAGGGACACCTCCCACCAGCCCAGGTTGCTCCAAGTTCCATCCAACCTGGCCTTGGACACTTCCAGGGATCCAGGGGCAGCCACAGCTTCTCTGGGCAACCTGTGCCAGGGCCTCCCCACCCTCCCAGGGAAGAATTTCTTCCTCATATCCCATCTAAATCTCTCCTACCTTGGTTTAAAACCATCCCCTCTTGCCCTATCACAACCTACCTGGGTAAAAACTCTCTCCCTCTTACACAAGCCCACTTTGAGTGTGTTTTAGAAGAGCCCTGCCAGGAAATTTGTGAATTAAATACACCTTGGTTGCACAATTGCTGGAAACTCCAGGAAGTTGGGTGATTTGCTTACACCTCTCTCCATCTGTCCTAGCAAATCAAGCACGACCTGGGCCTGTTTTCTGCTCCTCAGGCCAAGTGTGACATAAAACCCCCTTTTGTCTTTTCAACTGAACTCTTTCAACTTTCCAAACAACAACGTCAAACACAACCTGTCTGTTGGGAATGACCCCCCCCCTGGTGCTGTGACTTCCCAAGCAGGAGGTGTTTTTGGGAGTGCTGGTGGACTCTGCTGGCCCAGAGGGGCTGCTCCTCACGCTGGGGACAATCTTAAAAGTTTGTAAATACATCAATAAACTCCCTGCAGTATTCCTTGCCTGTGTTTAATTAATTCACTGGCACAGGCATAACTCCAGGAGAAGGCATTTCTTGCAGTAGAGCAAGCAAAACCTCTGTTACTCCGTGGGACAAGTATTACAGGTTCCAGGTGTTTTGATCCATTAATGTGTAATTTGGAGATTTCCTGCTTTTTTAGCAGGAAAAAAAATCGAGATGAAATTAATGACAAATACAATAATTTACATACACGAGTATGAAGCCATGAAAAGCTGAGGACTCTGATGAAGAGCAGAAATCTCAGCAGCAGCACCAGAGACACCCTGGATTTTATGCCAAGTAAAGGCAAAAACTGCAAAGCTTGCACTTCACAGAGCTTGAAAAAACCCAGCACATAAACACAGAGGCAGAAATAGAAAGGGAAGAGTAAAACAGCGCTTTCCTGGACTGCTTTGCCACGTTTCAAGTCTGCTCAGATCACTCTTTAAATAAAAACATCCACTCCACTCCAGCCCTCGGCGAGCGAGCGCTCTCTGCTCTGGATCAAAAAGGGGGGGCTTGTGATGATCTTTTTTTGGGGCCTTCACATCAACAAACCCTTGAAATAAATTGGTGTTTCCATCTCTCTGCTCCTCCCTGTGTCTGTAATGCCTGGCTGTGGGTCAGTGAATGGCCATTCCAAGCAGGGAATTCTCACAGGCATGTTTGAAATCAGAATTTCAACTCACCACATTACACTGATGCTTTTTTTTTTCCTCCATACAGTCACTCTGGTTGTCCTCTAAGCAGAATTCCTCTATGCTGGGTTAAAAGTAGCTGCTCCAGTTCTATTTTGGAAGCTAAGCCTGGATTTACCTTGTTCCTCCACATGGGAAGGCAAGGCTGGAAGAGCAGGAAGGGGAGGGAGGATTCATCTCACCCAACCTTTTGTACCTAAACTTGAGGCTGTCACAAGTTTTCTTTTCATGGTCCTCTCACCTCAGAAAGAGATTTCAATCTGTTTTGCCTCTTACCCACTTTCTAAGAGGGCACCTCTGGTGAAAACTTTTATTTCCATGTGTAGGTTTCAGATGCCCAAATTAAAGCAAATTAATACCACCTGCAGTGAGGCAGAAACCTCAGAAAGTGGCATTTTAGGACTCCTAAAACGAGAGGCAGTGAGAGGAAGGAGAGAAGAGGACTGGTCTGTGGCTGCCTCTAAATAAAACCCTTCTTCCCTTTTACCTGGATTCACCCCTTATCCTTAACGTTTTCCAAATTATTTCAAAGCTTTTTGTGGTTCCTGTTGTGATTCAAACCAACTATGACTGTGCCACCTGACAAAAGAGGAAGAAATACAAACGTTTTCATTTGCAAGACAGATATTTTAATTTTTTAAAATTTTTTAATTATTTTTTAGTCTGAAGAACCTGAGCTCAGAGTAGCAGATTTATCTCAAAGTATTTATCTGCTTTTGCCTATTCTCACATATTCCACATGACCACTGGTTTAATCCCAGCCCTTGTATAGGCACAAACATTTGTTCCACAGGTTTGTTTGGAGACCAAACACTATCCAGGAAGATGACAGAGTCTTTTATAGGATCACAGCTAATGGGAGATGCTGAAGGAAAAATAAGATCATTATTCCAGGGTTAGAGTTCCAGTCATTCCACCTCAGCAGGTGTCCTGCAAGTAAACACAAGGGATTATTATTTTTCCCTACTAGAGAGTAAATTTTTAGGAGTGTCAGGAGTTGCTGAAGATGTAAAAGTAGCAGGCAATGAAATTATTCAGTGCTGGTTTTCCAGTTGATTTTATTTACATGAGACTAACCCTAGAAAAAGATGGGAAAGGAAGGAGGAGGAGAGTCAGCAGAAACACAGGAGCTTGTACAACGAGCTAAAACCCCCTGACTTGAGGAAATTTACAACCAGGTGGATCATTTCTCCTGAATTTTCCTTGGAGCCTGAGGAGACCATCCAAACCCCAACGCTCCGAGGTACAACAGGGACAAAAAAACCATAAAGGAACTCGTGTGCCAAGCCCAAATATTCCACATTTCCCACGCAAAGTGCTCGTTGCCAGGTTTGACAATCCCTGTTGCCCACAAATTTACAGTCGGGGAAAAAATATTCACCAGGTGCTCCAACATTTTATTGTGTGTCATTTAATGGGGGAAAACAAAGGCGGGAACGGGATCTGCTCTTTGTCTCAGGTGTCAGTGGGGAGCTGTCCCCACCAAGGGAGGAACTAATCAGTCAATTAAGGGATAATTGAACATCCTGATGAATCTGAAGGAAATTTTAAGACTCAGGGCCCTGTAATCTGTCCCTGCACGTGCTGAGAGGCGGCTGCTGCTTCCTCGGGGTGGGAGTGTTTTGGTGGTGTTTTGTCATGAGAAGGGCTGGGGGGTTCGGATGATTGAGAAATAAGATTTAAAAGTTAAAAGGTTTATTTTTGTCAGCCTGACAGCAGCCCCACCACCTTGAACATCCCGGCAGAGGATTCTCACCCAGTGTAGATTCTAACTGAGCTTCTTTTCAGCTTGAAACTCTTCAGATCGCACCGGTGATTAACCCTGGCAGGGCTGTCAAAATAAAGGAAGGTTTGGTGGGATTAAATCTGAATCAGCAGCTCCCAGAGGGAGGTGGCACAGCCAGGGGTTTGTGTCTTCCCTGGAATATCGACAGGGCAAAAATGTTCTTTTTATGGGGGTATTCTGCTGGAAAAGGTTATTCTGAACGCGGCTACGGCAGGGAATGTTTATGATTTAGTGGTGTTTTGTTGTGTTCTGCTTGTGGAAATGGAAATTACTCT
>NW_020957445.1:10267-12452 GCF_003031625.1 Empidonax traillii | reverse complement strand
CAGAGGGAGGTGGCACAGCCAGGGGTTTGTGTCTTCCCTGGAATATCGACAGGGCAAAAATGTTCTTTTTATGGGGGTATTCTGCTGGAAAAGGTTATTCTGAACGCGGCTACGGCAGGGAATGTTTATGATTTAGTGGTGTTTTGTTGTGTTCTGCTTGTGGAAATGGAAATTACTCTGAGAATAAAACGAAATAAAATAAAATAAAAATTTTTTAAAAAGTAAAAAAAAAATAAAGTCGAATAAGAAATTAAAAAATATGAAATTAAAAGTAAATTAAATAGAAAGAAAAGAACAGAGAAAAATAAAATGAAAGAAAAGAACAGAGAAAAATAAAATAAAAGAAAAAATAAAGTCAAATAAGAAATAAAAATAAAATAAAAAATATGAAATGAAAAGTAAATTAAATAGAAAAAATATAACTGAGAAAAATAAAATAAATAAAATAAAATAAATAAAATTTAAAAAAATAAAAAATAAAATAAATAAAATAAAATTTAAAAAGTAAAAATAAAATAAAATAAAAAATAAAGTCAAATAAGAAATAAAAAATAAAATAAAAAATAGAAAATGAAAAGTAAATTAAATAGAAAGAAAAGAACAGAGAATAAAATAAAATAAAATAAAGTACTAAATAAAAAAGGTAAAAATAAAATAAAAAATAGAGTCAAATAAGAAATAAAAATAAAATAAAAATATAAAATGAAAAGTAATTTTAAAAGAAAGAAAAGAACAGGGAATAAAATAAAATAAAATAATAAAGGTAAAATAAAAAAATAAAGTCAAATAAGAAATAAAAATAAAATAAAAATGTAAAATGAAAAGTAAATTAAGTAGAAAGAAAAGAACAGAGAATAAAATAAAATAAAATAAATATAATATAATTCTGTTAACAGGAAGAAATTGGAGACTGAGAATTCCATAATTCCAGATTGTGCTTTCCTACTTCTGAAGCAGAGAGATAGATGGAAAAGACTCATTGAATTATCCATTTCCTCTCTGTGTAAAGCACAGGTAGAGTAATGAAAAAGTGAAGGAACAGAATGGTTTAATTGAAGGGCTGGAGAAGTAAATCAGAGGGAAGATGATTTATAAAAATCAGGTTAATCAAGTGAAATGTTTTCCAGATGGGGAAATCTCACACAGATTCACAGTTGGCTTTGAGATGGAGCCATCAAAGGAATTCAGATCCGGATATTTAAATAAATATAAAATAAATAGCTAGAAATAAATTTAATATGAAAGCAAATAATAAACCACATAAATAGTGGATTTATAGTTAACATATAAATGTATCTTTAAATAATATGTAAATATAGATGATATTTTATATTCAAAATATAACATATTGAGGTTCCAGGAGGAGGAGGAGGAGGAGGAGGAGGAGGAGGAGAAGGAGGAGGAGGAGGAGAAGAAGAAGAAGAAGAAGAAGAAGAAGAAGAAGAAGAAGAAGAAGAAGAAGAAGAAGGAGAAGAAGGAGAAGGAGAAGAAGGAGAAGGAGGAGGAGGAGAAGGAGGAGAAGGAGAAGGAGAAGAAGAAGAAGAAGAAGAAGAAGAAGAAAGAAGAAGAAGAAGAAGAAGGAAGAAGAAGAAGGAAGAAGTGTATCATTCTCATTTATAATCATTACTATATATAAAATAATTATTATTTTCACCATCAGCAGCAGAATCTTCTCTAATATCAGAAGAAATTTGTCCTCGCACTGAAATAGTTTAAAAAAATCCAACCAGCTGACTCAGGTGTATTTTCTGAAGTAAAGAACCATCAGACAAATAATTTAATAATGCAAATAAATAATACCTTTAAAAGGGCAGTGAAATGCCATTTGATTTATAGTTTACATTCAGGGGGATAACTGAACATTTTGAGAACCAAGAGCAAATTTGTTTGAAGAAGAAATTATTTATATTTCTGTGTAATTACATAATTAGCTGATAGATATTGAGAGAACTCTTTATCAATACAGAGTTCTGTCTGGATAACAGATATATTGCAAAACAATGCATGCAAATATAAAAAGAGAGAAAAAAGATGAAAATAAACCTCGGACTTTGAGGTTTGCTGCTTTTTTTTTTCAAATTTCTTTATATTTTTTATAGCTTTAGAGCTTTTATTTTAGAAAGAAAATATCAAACCATATTTTTTATTATTTTATTTTATATTTGTTTTATTTTATTTATATTAT
>NW_020957445.1:1870-9977 GCF_003031625.1 Empidonax traillii | reverse complement strand
GCAAATATAAAAAGAGAGAAAAAAGATGAAAATAAACCTCGGACTTTGAGGTTTGCTGCTTTTTTTTTTCAAATTTCTTTATATTTTTTATAGCTTTAGAGCTTTTATTTTAGAAAGAAAATATCAAACCATATTTTTTATTATTTTATTTTATATTTGTTTTATTTTATTTATATTATTTTTTTTCTTATTTTATTTTATATTTAGCTTTTTTTTTTTGCCCCCCAGGTTCTTTACTGCAAACCAGAGGTAAAAGGAGCCTCTCCAACCATGGATTTGCAGCTGGAATTTTAACTTGGCTTTGTTTGGGTTTGCCTGGTGGCACTTTTCAGCAGTCCGTGGAAGGTTTTCAATCTGATAATGTCCCTGCTACCATAACAAGGACACACAGAGAAGTGTGAAATGGCCTGGGAGGGTTTAAAAACAGCAGCAATGCTCTTGTTTTGCCAGTTTTTGCTACCAAATCCAAGCAATCCTCAAGTGTAAACAACGCTACAAAAGCCTTTTACAAACAGAAATAAAAAATGATGATTATTACACTCTCTAAGTCTAGTTTAAAATTATCTGAGCTCGCCCCTGGATTTTTTCAGGGCTGTTACATATTTGTAATTAGCTTGTAATATTTAATCAATCACTAGAATAGGACATAAAAACTCAGGGGGGGTTGAGTTATATCCCTGGAGCCTTTCAACCAATTTGCTTTTTATTGGTGAAAAGGGAAAAAAAGAAAATAAATCAAGACTTTCTTCAATGGGTCAGTGAGTTACAAGTGTTTGGAAGCAAAATAGAAGCAGGTACATCAAATCAATCAGGCAGAATAAAGAGCCAACCTCTGGCTAAACTCACTCCTCTTCGATCCAGTTCATTTCAAATGGGATAACAATTATATAATAGGGTTGGGAGAAATATGATCATGAGGGTAAGGAAAATATTGACTCTTCCCAAGTGTTCTCTTCCTGGTTGGAGAGGAGGCAGTTTGGAGATATTATAACTCCTCAAGTTAACTGGTGCAGCCCCAAATGTTTCACAGAGTAACGACAGCACAGTTTTTGAGCTGTAAAAAAAAATTAATACACATTTTATTTGCCTCTCCCAGCAGAAATGGTAAATCAGAAAGACTGAATTTATTGCAAAGTGAAAATCAGGCAGGCACACCAAGAGCCCCCTGGTCTGATCCCTTCTGGGCTGCACACATCTCCTGAAGAAAGGAAATGCCCAAACATTACAGATGGGGCACAGGAAAGGTTTAATCAATCTCTGCGACTGCACAGAGCAGCAAAGCCCACATTGCACTTGCTCTTCGTGTCAGATGGACGTTTGAGGGGGAAATGTTGGTGTCACCACACCAGACAACAAAGACCATGTTGGTCAGAGGAGGTTGGGTGTAAAATTAGTCACTGAGACACTGTGTACTGAGACAGCTTTTTCAGAAGGCTGAATTTACCAGAGCTGAAGATATGTGAAAATCTAATATTTTTCTTTATGTCTTTGTAGTTTCTTTCTCATTTCTTCCAAAGGAACCTGCACTGGGCTAGTTAGAAAGAATGTGGCTTTTTAAAAATTTCCTCTTCATCTTATTTTTCTTTTTCTTTTTTTTTTTCCCTCGATTTTGTAAAGTACTTTGCCTGGAAAAGAAAACTTAGTTTTACTAAGGTCTTTCTCGTGCCCAGTAATACAGAAAGGCAGCTTGTGAGACAGATGGAGTTTGCAGGGGGAGTTTCTCCAAAAGCCTCTTTGTCAGATCAGAGAGGGCACATCTGCAGGTCTGAAATGTTGGCTGGATTTTCCCCCTCTGTGCAGTCCATCCTGATCCAGCCATGGAGTTGGGAACTATGGAATTACCCTATGGAAGCAGATGGCTAAGGCAGATTAAGTGAAGCACAGCCCAGAATTCCCTCTTTCCCTTTATGCACCGGGAAAGTAAAATCACAGAATCCCAGAACGGTTTGGGTTGGAAGGGACCTTAAAAATCACCTCATTCCGACCTCCTGCTGTGGGCAGGGACACATTCCACTAGCCCAGGTTGCTCCAAGCCCCATCCAACCTCTCCTCTTCCTGTTGGTCACTGCTCACTTTGGGCTTTCCCTTCAGGGCTGTAACAGTGTCAGGAGCTTCTTGTAACCTTGAGGGGATGGAGAAGTGAGGGGGTGTGTGGAGTGGGTCAAACCAGACCTGTTTCATTTCATGCAGATGAAATATGGATCAAATGCACCACAGGAACCATCAGGACACGCTCCAGGATTTTCTGTTGCTTCGAGTTTAAAGGACCTGCCTGGAGGTACCACCGTGCCCTGGGAGAGTTGAGACTGAGGAAAAAGGATCTTGGAATTATTGATTGGTTTAGGTTAAAAAGGACCTTAAAGACCATCTCAGTCCACCCCCTGGCAAGGGCAGAGACACCTTCCACCAGCCCAGGTTGCTCCAAGCCCTGTCCAGCCTGGCCTTGGACACTTCCAGGGATCCAGGGGCAGCCACAGCTTCTCTGGGCAACCTGTGCCAGGGCCTGCCCACCCTCACAGGGGAGAATCTCTTCCTAATATCCCATCTAAATCTTCCCTCTTTCAGTTTAAAACCATTGCCCCTTGTCCTGTCACTCTGTGCCCCCCTTGTCAAAAGCCCCTTGCCATCTTTCCTGTGGGCTCCCTGCAGGTAGAGCCGCTGTTCCAACGCAATCACTGTCCAGTCACATCAGGTAATTGTCCCTTTCCTTGATGGGCTTCACCCCACAAATGTCCCTGATGGCTCAACTGAAGTAGTTCTTGGAAGCTGGAATTGGCTGCAGCACAAGACATGTCTACTTTAAAAGAACAAACGTGAGCCAAAACGCTTGAAATTCTTGTTTTTCCTGATGCTGGAGGGACCTGAAACTCCTCCAGGAAGCCCCAAAGTGCTCAGGGAGTGGCTCCACCTTGCCCTGCAATCCTGACAAGCTGCTGGAAACCACTTACTACCCTTTTTTTTTGCAACTCCTGAGACATCCTGGGAGCTTTGAGCTCCTTCAGAAGGCTTTGAATTAGCAGCTTAAATAGCAGGTTGTAACTCTCCTCCACTAAGAGTTCAATCTGCTTGGAATGTTCCACCTGCCTTCTCTGGATCCGGGCTGGATGTTAATCATTTTAATTGAAAACATGCAGGCTTTAATTATTTGCTCCCAATCCCCAAAGAAAAAAAAAAAAAAAAGACAATTTAATTTGGAGGAATCTCTGTGGAGAGTTGGTGTGTCCAGGAAAACTGATAAAACCCAATCAGCAAGAAGTGTCCTGCAGGTAATTGGTTGGGGATTATTTTTTTAATAACTCTGTGAACTGCACAAACAGTGGACTGCTTTATTATGGTTTCATTTGGCATGCAGAACTCAAATGGGACAACTTTTAGTTTTCTTAATTCAGTACAGTCAAAGGGAGTGGAAAATCAGTTTTATCCTCTCTTGTACATGACATTCTGTAAATAATATGTCAAATTTATGACTGGGAGACATGAAAAATTGAATTTCTCTCCTATATAAAAAAAAAAGATGCATTTCTTTATCTGTTAATGAGTTTCTTAACTATTATTTAGGCTCCTAAAATGGTGAATTTCCTGAAAAAGAAGTTGTTTTCCTGAAAGATCATGAATAATCTACTTTGAAATAGGAATTTTTTCACTCTTTTTTTTTTTTTTTTTTTTCCTAAAGCTGTTCTTGGAATATTTTTCTTGTAAAACTTCCTATGGTCCCACATCAGTTCTGCCCTCGCTCCAAACAGGCAAGTCTGGGCATCGACTCCTCCTGGGCATCTGTGTTGAAGAAGGATGGATCATTATTGATTAGTTAATTGTCAGAGGTGTAAGATTGGGTGACAGTACCCATAGATCAGGTAAACCACTTAAACTCGAGGTTTTCCACAGAAAAAGGGTTAACTTGTGATGCCACCATGAAGATTTCAAAGCGGCCTGTTCCCATTTTGATTAATTTTTCATTTTATTTATATTTATATTTATTCATTACCTTTTAATAATCTTGGAGTTTCCCCAAACCATTTTTGGGAACTGAAGTTACCTCCAATTTGCATCTCCCTGAAATGGATCCCACCTTCTTTTCCTCATTAGAGCAAAATTCCTTCAAACCCTCTGAAGTTGGGGATGGATGGCAAACAAATCCAAGTTTGCTATTCTATATTAAAAATAAATTTAAAAAAAAAGACAGAAAGAAAAGGGAAGGGAAGGGAAGGGAAGGGAAGGGAAGGGAAGGGAAGGGAAGGGAAGGGAAATCTCAGCATTTTTTCCCTTTCTTCTTCACATTTAATGGACCTTCTGGACTTGGAGAGCTTTGAGTGCTCTGCACCAACATCACCTCTGAGGAGCCTGTTTTTGAGGGACCACCCTGGGATCAGCCCTGGGGGGATTTTGGAGCAGTAACCGAATCTGGGCTTCATGACATTTATCTCTAAAAATTGGTATTTGAGGTGTCCCCTCCAGGAGAAGTCTGGCAGCCTGAGGGAGATGCTCCCTCTCCTCTGCTGGAGGTGATTCCTGCCCTCCCCTCTGACCGGAGGAACATCTCAAAATGCTTCCCAACTTTTTGGTGTCCAGAATTATCTGAGGGGAATTTCATCCCACAGGCAGGAGCATCAGAGATTCAAGAGCTGAGATGCCTGATTGAATTTGGGGGGAAAAAAAAAAAAAAAAAGGAGTCGAGAGAAGGTACATCAGGACACACAATTCCTTGGATGTGGGAGCAATCCATTGGATTCCCCTGTGGGGAAGAGCCTGAATGTAGGAACAGCCACATCCTGAAATTACAGCTGCAAATGGGTCACAAATAATATAGAAGTGGGAACTTTTAAAGGATTTACGGCTAACACGTGTCAGGCTGCTAAAAAGAAATTAAATAAATAATAATAAATGTAGAATAAGCAACCTCAAAGCAAAAGGTTGTCCTGAGGGTTCCAAACTAAGAGCCTTCAAATAAACCAAATCATCAAAGTTCTGCCTCTGTTTATTCCCTCTCTCTCTTTCTTTTTTTTTTTTTTAAATTTGTTGTTCTCTCTCTTTTTTTTTAATCTTTTAATCTTCCTCTCAAAGTTATTTTACCTAAATGAGCAAAGAAAAACTCTTTATTCAATCAGTACAAGGAAATTGGCAGGTGTTACACCCTTGTTCTTTTTTGGAAAGGTTTTCATCTTACCAATTCTTATTTCTGTTGTTCATGTTTTTTCTCATTAGGTTGTTGCATTTAGGGATTGGTGAAACAGAGGGTTTGTTGATGCAGGGAAATATATTTTATTTATCTACCTCATTATTTTCTCTGGGGCTCAGCTCAGGATTTGGTAACTTTGGGTGTTCAAATAACAAATTTCCTTGACTGATGGTAGCATTTCTCAGTTGCCCTGATTCGGTCCTCACTCTGGAAGATCTCGTGTGTCAGATTTTTTTATTGATGTGTTTGGGGTTTGTTAAAGGAAGAGACTCAGGAAAGGAGAGATGTCAACTGCCCTCCAGCTGCATCTCCCATTCTCCTGGCAAATAAAGGGAAGAGTGGGAAATGCTTCTCTGGAAATGCTTCCATGGAAATACACTGCTTTTGTCCCTTGAATCCTGATTTCTTTCTTTGCTGTTTCCAAAATGATTGACGTGGGATCTGGACAAACCCATCCACCCACAGGTAGATCCAGGTAATGTGTTAAAGAGTGTGCAGGTCCATAGGTACAGAATTTGCTTCAAAGGGGTCAAGAGGGTTTTTGCCACAAGTTTAAAGGGCTTGAGAGGAGAACTGAGATAAAAAATGTAGATAAATTACAGCATTAACTGCTGAGTGTGCACAGAGGAATCACAGAACATCCTCAGCTGGAAGGATCATCAGTGCTGAGGGCCAGCTTTCATTTTCCACGTGTGAGCTCAAGAAGCTCCACTGAGTCCTTCTGGTTCAGTCCTCTCCTCTCCCTGGTTGCTTTTCCCTTCTGGAGGAAGAATCCAATTCCCTGGAGTGAATGGTGTGAGTGATTTCTTTGTGGCAGGTTGGTGCTGCTTCAGAGGAGATGGAACAGCCTGTCTATCATCACACCACGTACCTGGACACCAGAGGGACCAAGGCAAGAGTCCCCAGGAAGAGATAGGCACAAATATGGTATTATTTTCCAGGAGTGATCCCACATTTCAGAGCTGTGTCGCTGTTGAGAACACATCAGGCTTGTAATAAAACAAGATTTTCTTTCCAAGTCCCTCGGGGTAAGAACTGATTGAGTGGCATTTGTCTCAAGGGAGGAAAAAAAAAAAGGCTGCAATACCAGATGAATCATGGACAAATCTGTAAATCAGAGTGGATAAATCTAATATTAATCTTCAAATTTAGGCATTAATGTTAAGAGCCTTGCACTTTTTTATTAACCCCAGGTCTAGAACCCCAATGGATTTGGGACATCAGCAGTTTTCTCTCTTTCTTTCCTCCATCTCCATTTCTCTCCCTTAAACTCTCCAGCTCCAAATCTTTACTGTAACATAATAAGAAACCTTACTGAGTTAGAAATACTAAGGTAGAATCCATTATCCTTTTTTTCCAGAAAAAAAACCACCACGCAGGATCAGGAAACATATTTTTTTCTTATTTTCTTTTTTTTCCCTAGGAGTTAAAATTCTCTTTAGATCTTTGTTTATAACCATCTGTGTCAAACAACAAATAATAAGGCCCAGAAATAAACTGTGAAACTGGAAAAACAAAAGACATTCCTGTTTGTTGTTTGACACGGGGTTTCAACTTTTCGGAGAGGCACAAAAAAATTCTGTTTATTTAGGTTGGTTTGTTAAAGAAAAAGGACATCAGAGATATTTTATAGCAGCTCAGATCTCTGGAAGGACATTCACTCTTTGAGAAACGTTATAAGGCTGGAGACTGAACAAAAGTGACAGCTTAGTTTGGGGTTTTTTGGAGGGTTTTTTTAGTCTGGGCTTTTTCTTGCTCGTTTATTTATTTTTTTTTTCAGTTAGAGTTTGGAGACTCAGGAGGAGAGCAAACTGGGAGTGAAGTCAAGCCTGGGGAGAAGGGAAAACATTTGGGTTTATTTCTCATCATCCCCTTCTGTTTTGATGGGTAATAAATGAATTTCCCTGAGTTCAGTCTGTTTTTCCCGGGGTGGCAGTAGCTGAGTGATTGATCTCTCCCTGATCTTGTTGCCACCCATGAAGTTTCTGCTGAATTTTCTCTCCCCTGTCCAGGTGAGCAGGGAAGTGAGAGGATGATTTTAGTGGGCAACTGGCATCATCCTGGGTCACTCAACCACAACCAGCACGAGAAGATTCCCACCTTTTGTCCTTCGCAAAGCTGAGACAGCTCTCAGATCCCAACAAAATGAAAAATACTCCGATTTTGCACATTTCAAAAGCTTGAGATCTTTATGCCCCACCTCTTAGTTTAAAAGGAATATAATTAAAACATTTATTTAAACATAATAAAATGGTAGTGAATTGATTTCTTTGCCCACAGCAGAGCAGAGAAACCACCTGTGCTTTACCTGCAGTGCTGAAGGGGGTCGGTGGCTTTGCCCATGAGCTGCCTCAGACAAGTGACATTCTGATATATCCTTACAACATCATCACAGGAATGAGCCAACTCTGACAATCCAGTGCATTTTTTCATTCCCTGACATTTAATAGGGAACAGCATTAAGGTGGATCATCAGCATTTGCATACTGTAATTGTTTTTGCATGGGTTTGGGAGGGCTGAGTTAACAGGGACCTGTCATTTAAAGCAGCTTTTTAATTACCTCATTTCACTGCTGTTCTCGAGCTCCAAGGCAAGTGAACTTTAAAATAACTTCAGAATAGATTTGGGCCTTAAACTGAAATCTGAAAGCAATAGGCTGTGCATCAGCAAAATAAATTGTTCATATTTCTTAAGCCTGACGGCACTGTTGGTCTTTCCTTAGCTCTTTAGATATCCCAGATTAATTGAGAATAATGGAAGCAAACTGGTTCATATTCATGCAAATAAATGGGAACTTGGGTAACTAAGGAGGAATTCGTCTTTAGGGACTCTATTTAGCCATAAAACTTGGACCAGCCATCTAAAATTAGCCACTTCCCTCTGAAAATGGAAGATCAGTGATCAGGAATTTGGATTAGATGATCACTGCA
>NW_020957445.1:0-1618 GCF_003031625.1 Empidonax traillii | reverse complement strand
TAATGGAAGCAAACTGGTTCATATTCATGCAAATAAATGGGAACTTGGGTAACTAAGGAGGAATTCGTCTTTAGGGACTCTATTTAGCCATAAAACTTGGACCAGCCATCTAAAATTAGCCACTTCCCTCTGAAAATGGAAGATCAGTGATCAGGAATTTGGATTAGATGATCACTGCAGGTCCCTTCCCACTGAGCTACTCATTAAATTATTCTATGACATAAACATTTAGGTTGGAAAAAAAAACTTTTAAGATCATTGAGCCCAACATTGCCAAGTCCACCACTAACCCATGTCCCTGTTAGGAGCGTATTTCAGATACCTAATCAGACATATCCCTCACTCTATGTCAATAATTGGTGGAAGAGCAGAGGAGAGGGAGATAACTAAAGAATATTATTTATAACAACCATTTTAATTCTCCTTTTTGGATGCAGGGAGACCTTTTGGAAATACCTTTATCTGTCAGGGACTGGAGGAGAAAACTCAGCAACCAATTTCTGTCAAACACCAGCTCTTAGACATCAGACATGCAGGTTCTGATCAGGTGGTTTGTGCCTTAGTACTGAAATGTCCTTTTTCCATCTTCCCTGAAAGACTGTCCTTGAGGGATGAATCTGAACAGCAGTGCTGATCATGGGCAAGACTGTAAATGTATTTAAATGGGAAATGAGGCAAAAAACCACTTATGGTGCTTGGGTTTGAGATGTTAACAGTGGTATGACAGTTTCTTCTTAAAAATTGTGTGTGATTATTTAAAAATCAAAGGACGTGTCATCAAAGGTGCTGTCAGAGATGCCAAAGGGATCCCTCTTGGTTTCCCACAGCTCCTGTGCCAAACCTCCTCACTCCAGTGATGAGATTCAGCTCAAGGTCAAACATCCAAATTTAGGACCATGACTACAGGTTCATCCATGTGAAAGGAGTGCACCAGCTCCATCTGCAGCGGGTGGAGATATCTTCTGAGTGGGGTTGCAGGAGGTGACCCAGCAGCAAGGATGGGCTTCCATGGCCAAACAGAAGCACATGATGTCATTTGAGACTCTGAGAGCGGGGGAACCCACCTGTCTCCTCCACCTGCAGCACCAGGTGGGTGGGGGAACATCTCACAGATCTCCTGTAGGATCTGATAACCCCACACAGATGTGCTGGCTCAGATCTACCGCACTGGAAGGATGGGCAGTTCATGTGTCACCCAAATGTAGCCACCCAAAGAGAGAATTCCTAATCTCAGACTCAACTCAGCCCTAAAAACTGTTTTAAGCTCCACACCTGGTGTTCAAAGGGCTGCATTTGGGTTGGAGGGATGTTGGTGCTCACCACAAAACCAGGCTGGTTTGTCTTAGATCTTTCATCCCACAATTCAGGTCTGAATTTTCTTCTTTCTTTTTTTTTTATTTTTTTTTATTTTTACTAGACCCATAATTCTCAGGGAAGACTAAGTTAAAACCATTTAACATTGCAGCAGCAATGCTTTATTAAGCTTCTTCCAGTTCACATCTACAAAGTCAAGTCAATCTCCTGGATGTCCCAGAGCACACAAGAATCTTTTAAAAACAAGGCTTCAAGTACCATTTGGATTCTTCAGTGGGCACAATTAAAAATTAAATGAAATCCC
>NW_020957444.1:21173-30509 GCF_003031625.1 Empidonax traillii | reverse complement strand
GGGGGGAGCCGGGGGGGGTCGGGCTCTGCTCCCAGGGAACAGGGACAGGAGGAGAGGGAACGGCCTCCAGCTGGGCCAGGGGAGGCTCAGGTTGGCCAGGAGGAGGAATTTGTGGCTGGAAAGGGTGGTGAGGCCTTGGCAGGGGCTGCCCAGGGAGGTTTGGAGTGCCCAGCCCTGCAGGTGTCCAAGGCAGGCCTGGACTCAGATAAGCTTTTGGAGTCTTTGGACAACGCTCTGAGGGACAGAATGGGCTTGTTGGGGTGTCCTGGGCAGGGCCAGGAGTTCGACTGGATGACCCTTGTAGGTCCCCTCCCGTTCAGGATATTCCATGTTTTCCCTTGGTTTTGAAGACCCTCCACAGCCATGCTCTGGTCAGACGCAACCTCAGGGTCTCCACCTCACCCAGAACAGCGAGTTCAGGGCCCTGGGAGGGCTGGGAATGTTCTGATGGAAGTGAAACACACACCTTGTGTTTTATGCTGGGCTTTGACACCAATGTTCCTGCTTTAATAAAACACACAGGTTTGTGGAGGAACTGCAAAGCTGCAGAACCGCCCAGGCCTCAGAGGTGTTTGTGGATGGGCCTCTTCCCTAAAGGACCAGCTGCCTCTCTTGGAATGCCTGGATATAACATTTCAGAACCCAACCCAAACCCCTCTGGGATTCTGTTGGACTCCAGACCTTCCTGGGCTGAAGCCAAGGAACATTTTGTGATGTCAAGACCCATCCCGAGTGTGGTGGATGGATATTTCCGACATTCCTGCCGTTGCCCTCCCAGCCCTCCTCATTTCCATGCCCTCCTCCATCCTGTGCCATGAACATGGGGTTTCTCAATCCCTTGGGTGGGCTCAGGGGACAACCCAGGAGGAGCAGGCTGAGGGCAGGCCAGGGGCTCTGTGGGTGGTACCTGCAGTGTGCAGGTTGTGCCTTGGTTTTAAGGCAGGATCACGACACGAAATGTCCCTCAAACCAGTCAGAACTGCTGCAGTGACAACACCCCCTGCAGAACTCCAGGTGCAGAAGCAGGAGAAACCCAAATAAACCCGTGAAAGTTTGAAAATTACCTCCGGGGTCAAAATAACATCAATTATATACTGGAAGCTGCCCGGAAATCAGCAGGAAGGACAGGGAAGTGCGGGAGGAACCCGGACACCCCTTTCCCCCCTCGGGGTGTCCCCCGGGCTGGAAGGCGCCTGCCCCGCGGCTCTGCTGCCTCCTGGTTCCCTTGGAAGAGGAAGAGGAGCAGAAGTAAGTGTGGGATAATGAGCCCTCCCCTCCCCAGGAGGAGTTATTCGCCTCCGCAGGGAGTTTGTTTTCTGATTTTCCACGGTCCGGCCCCGAATTTAGCACAGAAAGAGCCGCGGGAGCCCCGACACCGATAATCGCCCTCGGAGTCCCCGCGCACAAAGCGCAGGGCAGGGTGGCCGTGTCCCTGGGGACAAACCGGGATCCACATCCCCGGGATCCACATCCCCTGGAATCCCCCGGGCAGGGTGACCGTGTCCCTGGGGACAAACCGGGATCCACATCCCCGGAATCCCCTGGGCAGAGTCGGAACCTCTGCTCGGGTTCTAAACTTAAATCCGAGCCCGGGGGAAAGGGAATAAACCCCGAGCCGATTTAAACGAGGTTCGAACCAGTTGCAAAGCACGACGCGGCTCTTCAGATGAGCAAACGGGTGTAAAATTACCCGGCTGGTCTGCTCCGGGTCACACCGCCAATTTTTGACAGAATGGAGACATTTAGGAGTAAAATTAAAATGTAGTGGCTTTAGTATTGCAAGTCCCCACCCGAGGAGGATCCCCCTGGCTGCGGCAGAGCTTTGGGTGGTGATAAATCCCAAGATAAAAGTGACAAATTTTGACCTTCCAGTGTTGAGGAATTGCAATTAAAAATGAAATGTACGTTTTGTTTCAACAGGACAGAATTTCTTCAAAGGACAATATATTTTTTAGTTTTCTACTCAGTAACTAAATTAGAAAGGTTTTTATTCAGCTTCTTAAGAGAGTTTAATCTTTAAAATCCTTGCGTGGGGAGGCAGGGCAATATTTTTAAAATAACTATCCGGATTTTTGCACCACTTTTTTTATTCTTTTCAATTAAAATGTGCTGGATGGACACGGGAGGAGAATTTTTTCCTTATTTTTTAGGAGGTTTAATAGCAGGGCCAGCTGAGAGCCACCAGGGCCCCATGTGCACAAGATGTGTCAGAATGTGCTCGGGGCAGAAGGAATCGTTATTTGCCCGGATGATTTCCTGGTCAGACATTTATTTTTATTCTTCAGACGGAGAAAATTTATCAGATAAAATCTTAATGAATTAAATCTTATTAAAAACAAACAAACAAAAAAAAGCAAACCAGAAAACTCAAATGTTGCCTTTCGAATTTTCAGGGTTTGCTTTGGATTTCACGCAGCTGGGAACGAGGGAACAGAAGTCACCAAAGGAAACAGGACGAGTATTTGTGCCCTGAGCAGCTCCGAGAATTCCCCACTGATGGTCTGAATTAGCAAATCTCTCTTTGCCGGGGCCGTTAGGAGAGGATGTACTAGAAACCAAGGAACACAGCTGACCAAGGAGTCTCTGAAGTTGCAGCCTTTTGTGTTTATACTTTTGAAATATCTCCATTGTGATGCAAATGCTGATTTTCAATTAAAAAAAAAAATATCTCTTTCTCCCCGTGAAAAGTGTTGTAGGAAGTGAGCTTAACTCCAAATGTTCCTATTGAAGGGTGGGATTTCTCTCCCCCCTTGTTTTCTGTAAAACACTGAAAACGGCTGATATCAAATGAGCTGCTTCTCTATTATTCAAGTCTTGACACTTCCCAGCTTCCATCCTCTACTCACAAACGCCTGAATTTTTAAAATATCTTTAACTCATCGTCGGGAGCATTTTAGGGAGAGTATTTGTGGGCAGAGGGTGTAAGAAAACTTTAACGTGCATTCGCTCTGTTCTCCTTTTAAAACCGAAATCCCCTCTCAGAGTTTCATCAAAGGCTTCCTCATTAGGGGATATCCATGTAAATTATATCTCGAGAGGAAGAATAACTGAATGAAATGCATAAATTCAGGGCTGATATTCCAGGCTTTCATTACTGGTGGGGGTTTTTATACATATTGTCTGAATACTTCGGGGTCTTCAACGACGGCGACCGAATTTTGTAAGAGTTTCAGGCGAGGCAGGCGATGTGGTGCCTGACAATTTTGATGCCTTTCATCTGTATCAGGTTAAAAGTGTTTTTACTGTATCCCTCTAGATGCAGTTCTGAAGAAACATTTCTCCTGCCAAAATACACACACAGTCTGGGATTAAAAGGGCTGAAACCTACCACCAAGTTCTTAACGCCCTCCCACCATCATTAGACTAAATCCGCCGTCATTCCAGATTCATTTTTCCCTTATTCATCTGTCCAACTAATTCCTGCTGCATTCACTGGGCTTACATCTTAATCTTTTCTGTTACATAGAGAATACATAATGAAAAGCTGCATTTTCTGGGTACATGCACACATTTGGAGCGGATGAACCATATGTGAAGTGACATACAATACTGAATGGAGGCTGAATGGTGTCCAGTGCTAAAAACAGTGCAAGTCCAGGAACAAAAAGCAGGAGAACAAGAGCCCTGTGCTGGGCTTGCCTCGCTCGAACACCAGGGGATTCGCCGCTAAAACATGGGTATAATTTCACTGTTTTCACTCACACAAGCTGTGGGAAAGGAGTCACCATCTGATGTTTGATTGTGCTGGATATGTTTTTGGCAGTAGCCTTGTAGTCCGCATTGACAAAAAAAAAAAAAAAAAAAAAAAAAAAAAAAAAAAAAAAAAAAAAAAAAAAAAAAAAGGAAAAAAAAAAAAAGGGGGTGGGGGGAAGAATGGAGCTGCTTTGGCCGTGTTGGGTTTGGCGTCTGGCGGGGCGGGAGGGCTGGGGGAGTCCCCGTTCGCCACCTGAGAGCGCGGGCACGACCCTTCCCCTCCGCCTGTCCCCCCTTCCCCGCAGCTCTGCCGCACCTCGGGGCGATTTTCGCCCTCCTGTCAGTCACCGGGGGGAATAACCTGCCAGAGGTGGCCTCGGATTTCATCCCAGGCCGTCAAAATCTCCTTACGGAGGGGTTTGCTGCAGAGAGGGAGCAGCTCCTGGGGGTCTGCTGGGACCGCGGGAGGATTCACTGCCCAACAACCAGGCACTGCTGGTGCCCAACCGAACCCCCCTGAACGCGACAGCTGAGCTGGACCCGTCATTTAAAACCCGAGGGGTTCGTTCCCGAGGGCTGGGAGGTCCCGGGGGACAGACGGCCAGGGCATCCAGCGGGAAAGCAGGAGAGCAAACGCCTGGAGAGGGGAGGGAAGCGGCTCCCCCAGCTGCCACCGCTGCCCGCCCCGCCCGGCGGGTCCCGCAGCCCTCGCAGGGGCTTAAGCCTGGGCTTAGAGAGGGGCATCTGCTTAAATCCTCTCAACTTCAGACAGGCTTAGCTGCGCGCTCCAAAGTTGGGGATGCACTTAAATGCTCTGCCTAAAGAAGAGAGAATGAAGCAGCTGCTGAACTGCTTGGCTGAATTAGGATCTGAGGCGGCTTCTCCCCTTCCTCGAGTTAACGGCAGTTACCATTTACGAGCTTTCCGTGGTTTCTGTGGGGTCAAAACGAACAAGCCCACACCGGGGTACCCGGAGCATCCCAGGCTCCTCTGACCGGCTCAGCTCCAGCTTTGCTCAGGGACAGGGTCATCTCCTGGCCCCGCAGTGCCCACTGTCCTCTGGTGCCAGACGCCCCTCAGGGGAGCCCCAGCCCTCCCGGGAGGGTGCTGGGGAAGAGGAATCGGACACCCAGCTTTGTCTGCTGGTAAAGATCCATCATTTGAGAAACACAGAAGTCCAGACCGGTTTGTGATGGAAGGAACCTCAAAGCCACCCAGTGCCACCCCCTGCCATGGGCAGGGACACCTTCCACCAGCCCGGGCTGCTCAGAAACAAAAGAGTGGGATGGTTTCCGAGAAGGAATCAGAACAGAAAGGTGTCACCAAATTGTGCGCTTTGACTGACGGAGAGCTGGGACATCTCCCGGAGCAGAGTGCCCAGAAGTGGCAATAACCGGCACCCGCCCCAATCCCTGAGGGTGGAAATGCCCCCGGGGGTGGCAGGGGGGTGGCAGGGGGGCAGTGCCACCTCCTTGCCTCCCCGGGGCAGCTCTGCCGAGGAGCAGGGGCAGGAAAAGCGGCTCTGGCTGCAGAGGGGTCGGGGCTTTCCCGCAGCCGGAGGCGCCTTTGTGTGTGCGGGGATTTCTCCAGCAGGTGGAGATCTCAAAGCAGGGTTGTGCCGAAGGAAAACACTTCCCAAAACAAAGCCGAACTGGCCGGTTCTGGCAATTCCGGCAGTAAAAAAGTTTAAGGAAAGTGGCTCCGAGCAAAACCCCCGGAGGTGGTGTTATTTTTCCAGCCGCTACCTAAACTTCCCTTCCGCGGTGAGGGATCCGTACCTTTGCTAGTGGAGAGATATATTGTGTGGAGGAATTAATCTTCTTTCTTTCACGTTTTTTTTTCTTACATAGGGTGTAGTGGGCTAATGGAAGCATATAATTACCGTGTTAGTATTAGGGAGCAATATAGCCGCAATAAATTAAGAGCGCTTTGCAATTAGAATGATGAACACAGCTGTGGAGACAAATGGCATATGTGCTAATTAAATAATTTGTCACTTGACTGTTAAGCAAACAATACAGGCTCTTTACATTACAAACTCCCATCTCCAGGATGGCGTGATGGCCCATTAACGGAACGGGACGAACAGATTGCCGTGCCACGTTGGGCTGAGAGCGGCGGCAAACGCGGGCTGAGGGTGGAGTGGCAAAGGAATAAACGGCAGTTATGAAAATATCACAGTCCTTTATCTGAAAGAGCAGCAGAATTCACGGAACCCCAGAATCCCAGGACACCTGGGGCTGGAAGGGACCTCTGGAGAAGATCCAGTCCAACCCCCTGCCCAGGCAGGGTCACCTGGTGACACAGGTGACACAGGGAAATGTGCAGGTGGGTCTGGAACGTCCTCCCTGGGCAGCTGTTCCAGGCTCTGCCACCCTCCGTGCAAAGAAGTTTTTCCTCTTGTTGTGTTTTAGTTTCTGGCCATTGCTGCTCGTCCTGAGCAGAGTGTGGGACCGTCCCCTGACAGCCCTTGGGGATATTTGTGTGGATTGATGGATCCCCTCTGAGCCTTCCCTTCTCCACACTGACCAGGCCCAGCTCCCACAGCCTCTGCTCCCCAGGGGGATGCTCCAGATCCCTCATCATCCCCGTGGCCCTCTTGGACCCTTCTCCAGCAGCTCCTTGTCCTTCCTGGCCCGTGGAGCCCAGAACTGAGCACAGCACTGCAGATTGTGCCTCCCAGGGCTGAGCAGAGGGGCAGGATCCCCTCCCTGACCTGCTCCAGTGCTCTTCCCAGTGCTCTCCAGGATCAGTCAATAAATACATGATGACCAAGGTGACAAAACTGCACCCACCATCTTTCTGAGGAGGAGAACCGATGGCCCCCAGGTTACAGATGTTTCCCACGTGCCTGGAAGCTGGACTCCAAAGCACTCACTTAATGTGCAGCTGGAGGGGGCATTACACTTTACCAAGGTTAAAATAGGGACTGGGAGGAAAGGGGCAACTTCCTTGGGCTTTGGCAGTCCCTGGATAGCTCAGGATCCACAGAAATCTCCTGTGGAGCTCATGCAGTTGTGTGTTGTTTTACTGACTTGCTGTAAAAGATACAGGCTTGGCTCAAGATCCACCACGAAAAGTGACCCAAAATCAAGACCAAGAGAAAAAACAGAGTACCATGAGAGCTAAATGCCCAAAGAGGGCATATTTAAAAAACACATTTACAGAAGGAAAATTATATAGAATTCTTATAGCTTTATAAGAATTACATAAATAACTACTATAAAATATATCACTTCTACCTTCTGGTACTTCAAAGGGGCTTATAAAAAGAGGGAGAGGGACTTTTTGTATGAACAGATGGTGACAGGACAAGGTGCAACGACTTTAAACTGCCAGAGGGATGGGACATCGGGGAGAAACTCTTCCCTGGGAGGGTGGGCAGGCCCTGGCACAGGTTGGGCAGAGAAGCTGTGGCTGCCCCTGGATCCCTGGAAGTGTCCCAGGCCAGGTTGGACGGGGCTTGGAGCAGCCTGGGCTGGTGGAAGGTGTCCCTGCCCATGGCAGGGGTGGCACTGGATTCCAACCCAAACCATTCCAAGATTATATAACAAAGAGATGCAACAGTTTTACCTGTTCATCCTGAAGTGGGATTTGGTGTTCCCACTATTTTAGGAGCAGACAAAAATAAACCAGCAAGAGTTGCTTGTTTATTCTGTTTCCTGCAGCACGTTGTGCCACCAAGCACATCCAGGTTTCCACTCTGCCTGCAGGGATCTCCTTCTGCAGGGGAAAGTTCAATGCTCACAATTCTGGGCATAAAAAGTTCTTCCCCCAGAGGGTGGTTGGCACTGACCAGGCTCCCCAGGGCAGTGGGCACCCTGGAGCCCAAGACTTCATCCAGGGCTATGTGGCACTGGGAGAGCAGGAGTTTCAAGCACTGGGGGCCAGTTCTGTGAAGCCACTCCTGTGACAGCAGCAGAAGCAGCAGCACAGGCTGAGCTGAGCTGCCAGGTCAGGCCTCAGCTCGTGAGGGGCAGGTTTGAGGCTGTGCCACTTGCTCAAAACAACAGGTCAGAGTTTCTCCATGTTAATGCTTTCTGCATCACTGACCGCAGCTGGCCGCTTTTCTAGTGGCATTAATTATCAGTTACATTCTTCTTTCTAATCACCAAGACCTTGTCTGTGCAATTCCATCCCCTCTGCCTTCTGCAGCCACCTCAGGGAGTCACGTGGAGTCAGGGAGGTTTGGAGTGCCCACTCCTGGAGGTGCCCAGGGCAGGCCTGGCCGGGCATGGGGGGCTGTGGGAAGTCCCAGGTACATCCCATGGAGATGCTCATGGGCTGGAGTCACTCAGCTGGAACACTGGAGTAAAAGGAGGTTATCAGCAAAATTCCACAGAATCCTGGGATCCCTGAGGTTGGAAAAGCCCTCCCAGCCCATGGATCCCCCTGTGCCCCATCCCCACCTTGTCCCCCAGCCCAGAGCACTGAGTGCCACGGCCAGGCCTGCCTTGGACACCTGCAGGGCTGGGCACTCCAAACCTCCCTGGGCAGCCCCTGCCAAGGCCTCACCACCCTTTCCAGTCACAAATTCCTCCTCCTGGCCAACCTGAGCCTCCCCTGGCCCAGCTGGAGGCCATTCCCTCTCCTCCTGTCCCTGTTCCCTGGGAGCAGAGCCCGACCCCCCCCGGCTCCCCCCTCCTGGCAGGGATTGCAGAGCCAGAAGGTCCCCCCTGAGCCTCCTTTTCTCCAGGCTGAGCCCCCCCAGCTCCCTCAGCCAGTTCTCTCTTCTTGGCTCAAGAGGGGCTGATTACAACAGAAATAGAGCATTTAAATATGCACATTCAGAAAACACCATCCATTTGTTGCCTGGTTCTGCCCCACCCCAGCTCCTCACACGGTCCCCAGATCAGGTAGGGAGTGAAATCCTGGCTGTGGGGGCATCTGTGCCGAAATTCCTGCTGGCTTGCACAAAACCATTGCCCCCGCTGTTCCCACTGGGAATCACAGCCCCTATTCAGAGCGTGGCTGGAGAAAACAACAGCATTTAGACCATCTGGGGACAGCAAACCGGGCCTGGGCCGTGCTGGGTGGTGCTGCTGCAGCCCCTCCGGAGCAGAAGGAGCGAGGGACCGTGGGCATGGGGGGGAAAGGAGCCCTTAGAAAGACATTTTCTGATGATTATTTTGGGAAACCTTCTGGTAATCCCCAGTCAATCTGCATGCTAATAGAGGTCATTTACCAAAGCAGAATACTGGGGGAAGCTTTGCATAATAACAACGTTAGTTTGATTTGATACTAAAACTTTTCAACTGTTCAATCAAAGGCAAAGCTGAATTTCTGGGGGGAAAAAAAATGGTATTGAATGCGGGAGTGAGTCTGGACACAGTTAAAGGGAGCTCTTTTTGATCAATTAGACCTTTCTGTGATGTCATCTTTATTACTTATTCTAATGAGATGGGTGTTGTAAAAAGGATTGGGGAGTGAAATCCATTGATAATCTCCTTAGCACTGTGGATAATATACAAGGTTTCTCCCCCACATTGAGAGCTCTAAGCTGCTCTAATGTACTTTAAGACTTCTCAGTATCTCCCTATTCTTAAAGGAAGATGATTTTTCCCTTTATTGACGGGGTGTAGGTTTGTTCGCTCCCGGAATAATTTGGGTGGAGATTTCCAGCTGCACTTTGTCGTTCTGTTC
>NW_020957444.1:17821-20830 GCF_003031625.1 Empidonax traillii | reverse complement strand
TATACAAGGTTTCTCCCCCACATTGAGAGCTCTAAGCTGCTCTAATGTACTTTAAGACTTCTCAGTATCTCCCTATTCTTAAAGGAAGATGATTTTTCCCTTTATTGACGGGGTGTAGGTTTGTTCGCTCCCGGAATAATTTGGGTGGAGATTTCCAGCTGCACTTTGTCGTTCTGTTCTGATTCACTGTTGTACTTTTGGTGCACAAAAGGCCTGGTTTAACCCCAGATAAATGTATCTGCTGCGGGGCTTTTTGGGGCTGCTGAAGACAGGGAGTCAGTGCAGCTGCAAACCTCCCTCTCAAGCCTCAGAGCTGTATAAAACTAATTGAAGTGCCGAGGCAAATCTGCTGAATCTCCTCTGCTCAGGAGCGTTTAGGGGGAGAATGGGAACTCTGCTGAAGTATTTGCACAGCACTTCCTCGGTTTCAAACAAGTGTTCAAGGATACAATCAGGTTGTGCTGGACACCACTCAGGTCTCTCTTTAGCTTAAGAGATGCACAATGAGGTGATAAAACCAATAAAAGAAGGGAATTCGTGACACTTGAATCGGAATGTCTTTGCTCTTTGCGTTGACATCAGAGCCTCCTGGTGTCACTTGGAAAGAGAAACACAGCAGGTTTCCCAAACCTGCCAGAAAAATGACAGGCAAAATGACACAGGTTTGTATGAAATAAAGAGAAACCTCTTTCCAAACTGCTGAGTTACTGTTACATTGATTATTTGGGTAAGTTTAAGAAAGAAAGAGAAAAAGAGGAAGAGAAGAGGAAGAGAGAAGGTAAAAGAATAAAGAGTCAGAAAGACAGGAAGATGAAGGAAGGGGGGGAGGGAGGAAGGGAGGAGTGGACTTGTACAATTCTGGCAGTGATGCTTTTCCCTTCTGAGCTCTCAGGAAGGGTTTCTCCTCTCCACACATTTTATCCTCCCTGTGGATGTGCAGAGGTGTCAGCCTGCATGGTGCATGGAGCCTTCAGTTAAGCTTTCAAATATTAACTATAGAGAAGAACTATTCTGCTTTCTCCTCTCCACTCTTCCATGTCAGTTTGTTTTGCTAATCTTAACTTTGGGGAAAGATCCACATCCAATTTCTTAGAAACCTTTCCGGAAGCACCAAAATAAAGTATTTATTTGTTTATTTATTAAAGTAAAACTTCCCACCTTATGAGATTTAAGCCTCAGACTTGCAAAGAAACAGGCACATGCTCCCATCCTGTGTAAATGGAAACCAAAATCATGGCTGCATGATGTGCAACCAGCACTTTCTGGGATTGGGAATGGCACTTGCCCACACAGACAATATTTGAGATGCTGATGGTTGTCTTCCAGGAAAAGACTAAAAATTGTTCAAGACATAATAAGAATAATATGGAAAATAATTCAGGAAGAAAAAATCAAAGATAAGACAAGATGATTCTTTTACTTGTTTGTTTCTGAACTTACAGTTTCTTCCTCTTGACACAAAGCAGTTTTCTTTCCAAAGGGAAAGAATTCAAATATTTCTGAAGCAACAGAAATGAAGAAACATGTGGACTTGGCAAAGAGAAATGTAAAGTGGAGGCTTGTTGAGAGGTTCTTTCTCTGCACAAGATGTTGTCTCTGCCCACTGAAAAAAACAGAGCACCCAGGAGGAGCAGAGCAATTGGAATATCGACACAATCCCAAAGGATCCCTGTTGGCTGGGCAGGGAGGTGAGAGCTCCTCACGGCTCATTTACCTCATCTGCCACCAAGGAAAATAACTGCAGCTCAGAATCCTGGGATCCCTGAGGTTGGCAAAGCCCTCCCAGCCCATGGATCCCCCTGTGCCCCATCCCCACCTTGTCCCCCAGCCCAGAGCACTGAGTGCCACGGCCAGGCCTGCCTTGGACACCTGCAGGGCTGGGCACTCCAAACCTCCCTGGGCAGCCCCTGCCAAGGCCTCACCACCCTTTCCAGTCACAAATTCCTCCTCCTGGCCAACCTGAGCCTCCCCTGGCCCAGCTGGAGGCCGTTCCCTCTCCTCCTGTCCCTGTTCCCTGGGAGCAGAGCCCGACCCCTCCCAGCTCCCCTCTCTGCTCCCCAAGCTCTGGCAAACACCTTCAACCCAGAGATCTTTGGGGGCTCCAGAGAGGCTCCTGCTCTGCTTGGAAACCACCCAGCACATCCAGGTGCCATCACAAACAGCAAAACGATGATGAATGAAGAACACCCTGTGACAAAGCAGAGAGACTTTGTGAGGAACAAGAGCGAAGGAAATTCAGATGTTAGGTCTGGAAGGCAGGGACAAACACACGCCCAGTTCTGAAGGAGTGTGAAGAAAGGTGGAGCTGCCGGAGGGCTGTTCCAGAAGGTGACACCGGCCAGGAGCGGGAGCTGCACATTGTTCGGGATGAGTCTTTAAGGGCTCCCATTTCTTAGGTGGTTAAACCCCTCCCTCCAACCCAGCCCTGTGCACACCGGGCAGCTGGGGACATCCCCGTGGTCAGTGGCTGCTGACACAGCTCTGCCGGGGAGGTGACTCTGCCTGTCCCCTCCCGGCGTGTCCCCTCACACCCAGGGAGGAGACGGGCGAGGGGACTGAGCTCTCCTCTCTCGTGGCGGAGAGGAAACCACCACACCGTGACAGGGCTCATCTCCTGTCCCGAGCATCGCCCTGGGGAGCCGAGTCCTGCCCCTCCGGTGGGAGAGGGGACCGTCCCCTCCCCAGCGCGGGGGCCGGGCCAGGTGGGCTCTCCCGAGGGTCCCCATCAGTAGCTCGTTGGTGTCGTGCCCGCGGCAGGGAGTCCAGAGGCACACGGGGCTGGGGGTGACGCTGTCCTGACCCTGTCCTGCACAGGTGACAAGCTGTCCCCGTTCGTCCCCCCCGCGGCTTGATGGGACCTGCACTCCCCCCGCGGCGGGGACACGGCGGTGCTCACACCCGGAGAGAACCTCTCTGGGAGAAAAGCAGCTCACACCCGGAGAGAACCTCTCTGGGAGAAAAGCAGCTCACACCCGGAGAGAACCTCTCTGGGAGAAAAGCAGCTCACAC
>NW_020957444.1:14711-16109 GCF_003031625.1 Empidonax traillii | reverse complement strand
CCTGGCCCTGCACAGCACCATCCCCAAGAGTCACACCCTGAGTCCCAGAGCATCATCCAAACCCTCCTGGAGCTCTGGCAGCCTTGGGGCCGTGCCCACTGCCCTGGGGAGCCTGGGCAGTGCCTCCCTGCAGGGCTCTGGGGGTGCCCAGCCCTGCTGCTCCCACACAATGCTCCCTCAGTGTCCTCGCTCCGCACGGGCAGCTCGTGCGAGGCCAACAAAACTGTCGATTAATGAAGAGCTCTCAGATGCTGCCAGGGCTCACGGGCCCAGGCGGCCACCCAACTGTCCCCACGGTGGACAGTAAGACAAGGCAAGAGCTCTCAATCAGTTTGGGGCCTTAAAAGCAGTGACTCACCAACAGACAACCGTTTATTTTTATCACTGACCGATAATTCTGCTATTGTTCCCGGGCTATAAATGCCACAGTGTTTCGTGACAGTGGCCTTGTCCCCTTCACAAATGATTCCTATCAAATGAAGAAGATGAATCCCACAGAGAGCATTTCTGGGGTTTGCAAAGTGTGTGAGGCAGCCCCACAAGGCCCTGCTTAATGGAAGCTGAGCCCAGTTCTGGGCCCTTCCCCTCTCAGAGTCCCCACGAGTTTAACCTCAGACACACCTGGCTTTTCAAAGAGCCTGTGGCCTGCGTGGTGAACACAAAACCTGACATCCTCTGCATGTTCACTGAGCTGGCACAGCCGGGATGGAACTGAATTCCTGGGAATGGCCTCCCAAATACGTAAAACAAGATGAGAGAAAGAGTCATCCTCACACGCCGAGCAAGGAGCCCCAACCACACTTCCATGGGTGCTCCAGCACCTCTGCTCTCAGAAAGGGCTTTGCCTTTGTGGGCACCTGGGGCTGAGCACCCTCCAGCTGCTCCCAGGAACTGCTGGCAGGGATTTTGGAGGAACAAGCGGTCAGTGCTGCTCTTTGGGAAGTTGTCTGACCCCTCTGCAAGGAGCCCCACCGTGTCCAGAATAAAGGATTTAAGGGACAGAGCAAAAAGCCTGCTCAGTCAGGCCCCATTTCTGCTGATTCCATATCAAAGGTGTATTTTGGGTGTGGTGCAGTTTATTGACGTGAGTTTCTACAATAAATTACAGGCCATGCCAGTCTGGCCACCAACAGGTGACCATGTGCCAGGTCCGACAGCCCTGGGGGGTGGTTGCAGGGAGACAGAGCAGGAGCTGGTGGGCTCCCTGGAATGTTCCAGCAGCAGGAGGCGAAGGGTGGCTGCTGGGACCATCCAGGGCGCTGCAAGAGTTCCAACCCCACCAAGACATCAGAGAGAGGAGCAGCCCCCAAAGGGGGATGGGAGAGCAGATGAGGCTGTAGGCTTTGTGCTGCCCACCCCAGGAGCTGCCCCATCCATCCCTCTGACCCCACTGGCCAC
>NW_020957444.1:9229-10141 GCF_003031625.1 Empidonax traillii | reverse complement strand
TTTCTGGCCATTGCTCCTCATCCTGTCACTGGCACCACAGAGCAGAGTCCTCTCACCTGGAGTGAATCCAGATGAAAAAGACTGAAAAGCCAGAAAGTCTTTTACCTGATTCAAGCTCAGTGTTCTGACAGACCTGCAGAAGGGGTCTGGTTTGTCCTTTCAGTTGTGCCTTGTCCTCAGAAAGCAAAAGGCCTCATTTGATGCCCAAATCCTGCACAGCAGATCCCTAAACTTGCCATGTGAAGACACTTGCCTGTGCATCCTTCCCTGCTCAAGGGATGCTCTTGACAAAGCTGCAGACTCCTCAGGGGACAGCCTTGTGAGGAAAAGGCTTTTCCTTTGATTTTCCCTTTCCTCTTGGCACCCCCTCCTGCCCAGCACTGCACACGTGCAAACGTGCCCAGAAAACATTCCCCTTCCCCTTCTCCCCCCAGCAGCAGCTTCACCCCATATGGCACAGATCATCCCTTTTCAGATGGGCTCATCTTCTTCTTTCAGCACAATTTCCCTGACATCCCAAATTACAACCAAATGGGGGAGCGGAGGATGAGCCTGAAAGCAATTTCAGAGCCCTCAAAAGAAATAGATTTATGGTGAAGATAAATCAGCAGAACCTTTGAGGGGAGATCCATGAATTCCTGCTTGGGCCCTTGACATATTTAGTACCTGTTGATAGAGGCCAAGACAGCCCCAGTTCCCTGGTCAGCCCAGGGATGGTTTTTTCCCTACGTGGCCAACAAGAGCTTGGAGAGTCCCATCTACACCCTGCAACTTGGTTTAAAGCCTGAGCAAAGCCACAGAGCCTTTAAGCTGCATTATTTGGGAGGTAACACAGCATTTCCCAAAGGGAAAGGAGCAACCCAGTCGATGAATAAACCTCCTTCATCCCCAGCCAGAGGAGCCAGCGGCACC
>NW_020957444.1:4001-6243 GCF_003031625.1 Empidonax traillii | reverse complement strand
CCCCCCGTCTGACACACAGAGCGTGTCAGGCAGGGGAGCAGCAGCCGCGGCAGGGGCGGCGACGATTCCCACCTCCGAGCAGAATTTGAAAATTGAAAGGAGCATCTATTCAGCTCCTCCAGGCCGTTTCAAAGGACTTGTAAGGCTCCGGTTGCCATTGTGCCGCTGGTAATTCTGTGTCACAACTAATTACGGCCTAATAGCCGTTGTGGGGACAAAGTCCCGGGTTTAAAAGAGAAGTCTATTTCGTCTCGCATTCACGCCTAATCTGACCCTGAATAGCAGAGATTACATGAGGTAATACAGCAGTTATTTCTACCTGCTGTAGTTCATAAGCTCCATCTCCAGCTGAGGCAGAAACCCCCTCCCCCTTTACAAAGATTATTTGTCATTAAAACGCTCAGTAGTTTTTTTCCCTCTTTTTTTTTTCTTTTTCTTTTTTTTTTTTTTTTTTTTTTTTTTTTTTTTTTTTTTTTTTTTTTTTTTTTTTTTTTTTTTTTTTTTTTTTTTTTTTTTTTTTTTTTTTTTTTTTTTTTTTTTTTTTTTTTTTTTTTTTTTTTTTTTTAAATCTGGATGTTGCCTACACTTTCAGAAAGGTTTTTGAAGGAAGATTAGCAGGATTAGGAAAGGTTCACATATGTTCGGCTTCATTATTGGTATTCAAGACATCACAACTTCAGCACCACCCAGGAAGCCCCAAGAAAACCGAGAGCAGCGACAGAGAGGCAGAAAGAAAAGCGGCCTCCTGGCCGGGGAAAGCCGAGAGCTCTCCAGCAAGGAAAAGAGGCGAGTCAGAGCCGGCCACGGCACAGAAATCCTTCAGTGCAGAGAAACACGGCTCGTACTCAGCAGCTCCCAGCTCCGTGTGAGCAGCAGAGCCCGGACAGGCACACGGACAGGGCTTTGCAGACACATCGACAGGGCTTTGCAGACACATCGACAGGGCTTTGCAGACAGACACACCGACAGGGCTTTGCAGACAGACACACCGACAGGGCTCTGCAGACAGACACACCGACAGGGCTTTGCAGACAGACACACCGACAGGGCTTTGCAGACAGACACACCGACAGGGCTTTGCAGCCAAACGGGAGCCTTTCCACGGGTGGGCACGAGCCTCGGAATGCCTCGGATGGCACAGATTCCCACAACAATTTTGGACTCAAAATGATACTCCCATACTTTGCATCTTTTGAGAAAATGGAATTTCTCTGGAGACCTCACAGTGCCGTTACCATACTCTGCATTTTTAAAGAGAATTAGGTTTTTACGGATTCAAATCTATTGGTACAGACCAACACCCGTCCAGGGAAAGCACAAGGAGATCTTGGCTCAGGTTAATTTTTGTCTGTGTTGTAAACAGCTAAGCAAGGTTGAAACCCATGCAACCCATACTCTGAATATGGGGACTTTCCTAAGGCATGGACAGCAGCTTCTGTGGCCACCGTGTGAATTTTCTCCCTTTTTAGGGAGTAACTTTTCTCCTTGTTTTGGATTTTCAAAAAAAACCCCATGTTGTCCTCAACACTTTTTCTCCTACTTTGCCCCTTCCTTCTCACCAACACCCTCACAACTCCTCCTTGCCCCATGAGGTGCTTGTTCCTAATGCAGCATCAGCCCTTTTCGCCATTCCTTGTCCCTGGGAACACACCCTGCCTGCTGCTCCTTCTCTCATCCCCTTCCCTCTCCCAAGAACTTCCCTCTCTCACTAAATGATCTTCAAACAGCTTGCCCAGAGAAGCTGTGGCTGCTTCTGGAGCCCTGGAAGTGTCCCAGGCCGGGTTGGACGGGGCTTGGAGCAGCCTGGGCTGGTGGAAGGTGTCCCTGCCCATGGCAGGGGTGGCACTGGATGGGCTTTGAGGTCCCTCCCAACCCAAACCAGTCTGGAATTCTGGGGTGATTCTGTGATTCCTTCCCAAGGTTTTCCCTCAGGAGTCACTCAGCCTGTGATTCCTGTTCCTCCCTGTTCCCTGGAGTTCAGGCTCCTTCCAGAGCCCTCCTGATTCCTTTCCCAGCCCCAGCTCCGTGCCAGGGCCCCTGACATGAGAGGTGGCCCCAGATGGCAGAGCCTCAGCCACGCTGGGTTTGGCAACAAAACCCTCCCAGCCCCTCAGGGAGCTTTACCCTCTGGTGGGGCTTTGGAGGGTGTCTGGCTCAGGCAAAGCACACCAGGACCTCACTCACATCCCGGGGGGGACTCACAGGGGAGGCTCCATGGGGGGGCTGGAAAACAATCCGTGCT
>NW_020957444.1:0-3134 GCF_003031625.1 Empidonax traillii | reverse complement strand
GCAGTGGGGCAGGGATGATGGCAGTGGGGCAGGGATGATGGCAGTGGGGCAGGGATGATGGCAATGGGGTAGGGATGATGGCAGTGGGGCAGGGATGTGCCAGGAATGGGAGTGGGTCCATGATAGGAGCAGGTCAGGGATGGGAGCAGGTCAGGGATGGGAGCAGGTCAGGGATGGGAGCAGATCAGGGATGGGAGCAGATCAGGGATGATGGGAGCAGATCAGGGATGGGAGCAGATCAGGGGTGGGAGCAGATCAGGGATGGGAGCAGATCAGGGATGATGGGAGCAGATCAGGGATGGGAGCAGATCAGGGGTGGGAGCAGATCAGGGATGGGAGCAGATCAGGGATGATGGGAGCAGATCAGGGATGGGAGCAGATCAGGGATGCTGCTCCAGCCAGGTCAGCACAGCTCCCACCCAGCCCATCAGAGGAAGGAACAGGGAAAAGAACCCAAATAATAAATCCAGCATGTTGTGCAAAAGATCAGAACTCTGCCAGTGTTACCCAAAGCGAGGAATCTCTCCTCTCTTTTTTCCTTACAGCAAACACACAAACCCCCAGCCCAGCCAGGAACATCTTTCTGCAGCTCAACAGCTCCGAGAAGATCTTTAAATTCCGTGGGAAAGGGGGGGCCAGCACAGCACAGAAACCCTCCCCTTGCACAAGAAGCGTGGCAGCAAAGTGAGAGAGAGGGCTATGCCATCAGTGGATCTCGGACACCTTGGCACTGTCACACGGGAGCCTGCAGGAATATTCCCTCCCAGCTGCCGGGGGGAGTTTGGAATGAGGTGGCATGGCCGGTGCAAGAGCAGCTCCTGCGAACATAAATCCCTTCTGGAAGCTTTGTATTTGAGGAGGGAAGGGAGGGAGAGACCTCAGAAACACCAAATTCAAAGCCTTACAACTTTTGGAAATCCTGGTTGGTGCGACATTGCCACAGCATTTAATTTTGGAGGATGCCTTCCTTTTTTTTCTGTTTTCTTGTGCCATGCAGACTTTGCCTTCCTCAGGCAGAGGAAGGACAGCTCGTGCTTCCAGAGGCAGCTGATTTGGGGTTTTATCTGATAAAGTGCAATGCGGTGCCTCCCGTAAAATGGGTCTTTTTTCTGGAAAGGGGAATCAAACTTCCCTTCCGGTAGAGATTTGATTGACTCCCCCCGAAGGTTCTCCCTCCTTCGGCATCAACAAGGGCTTTGCCACAACAAGATTTTTCTCTCTTCCTGTGACATTTTCTATCACTGCCTGGTCCAAGCAGAAAAACAGCCACACTCACCTGCTCCAGCCCCTCTCCCACACCTGGGGGGGCCACGAGGGACACCCCACCCGAGCCAGGCGGTGGGAAATCTGGTCTGAGCGGGCTTGTCTTTCAGCCAGTTTTCCTTCTCCTTCTTAAAAGGGAAAAATACAACAGGAAAAAGGAAGGGGCTGATGGGGGGAACCAAAGCCCTGGGGATAAGGGCACTGCTCCGGGGTTTTCCGTGGGCGAGGGGCCAGCCCTGAGCCCCCTCCCCACCGCGCTGGGCAGGGGGTGGGAGAGCTCGGGTGAATATTCATGAGTGGGAGGAGGCCCGCGCGGTATAAAACGAGTTTGGCCGAGCTGCGTGAAAAGAGCAGCTATTTTGTGTGAGCTCTGCTGCAGCAGCAGCACCCCTTGCACCCCTTCCCCGGGGGGAGCGGGGCAGGCGTGGGCTGGCTGTGCGTGCAGAGCTCCCAGCAGGAGCATCCCACATTCCCGCGGCGCTTTGAGGGATGTGCCGCGTGTTTTACGGTGTGGAAAATCAGCGGCAAATCCCCGCCCTGCTCCTTCGGCTGCTCCCCGAGGCAAGTCCTTGGGATCAGCGCCGGCAGGAATTCTGACTTCACTGCAGGCTTCTCTCCTTCTGCCAAGGGGTTGGCAGAGGGTGCCAGGAGACCTTTGGTTGGCAGAGGGTGCCAGGAGACCTTTGATTCCGTGGTCAGCTGGTGGAGATGGGACCTCCAGGGTGAGTGAGGACAGTGGGCATCACACCCTGCAGAGACCCAGAACAGCCACTGCCACAGAATCCCAGGCTTGGGTTTGGGTTGGCAGAGACCTTAAACCTCACCCAGTCCCACCCTCTGCCAAGGCAGGGACACCTTCCACCAGCCCAGGGTGCTCCAAGCCCCGTCCAAGCTGGCCTGGGACATTCCCAGGGCTCCAGGGGCAGCCACAGCTTCTCTGTGGCTCTGCTCTTACATAGGGCAGAAATTCTTCACTCTTTACTGTGAGGGCCCTGGCACAGGTTGCCCAGAGAACTGTGATTCCATGATTCTCTGGGCACTTCCCCATGTCACGTTTGGCCATCTGGGAGTAACCCCCTGGCCCCTCCCAGCCAAACATCTCCGGGATGGACGGGACAAACCCCAACTGAAAGGCAGTGATTGCCTGGGAAGCCCAGCAAAGTTGGGACGAGTGGATGAGAGACATATGGTTCCAGCACTCCCTAAAAAATATAATTGCTATCTTCAGGTGGCCACACACCCTCTCCTTCTAATGAGTAAGATATTTAAAGACCTCAACTGTTTATGTGACATTTCAATAAATAATGCGGAGATTTGACAACATTTCCATATTCCTCCTTTAATGTCTGAATGTCTCTGACTTAATCCCAGTTCCTTGGCATTTATTACTGTTTGTTACACTAACAAGTGAGATTATGAGAATTCTAATGAAGTCTTCCAGTGAAAACTCTGTGATTAAAATGCCATAATAACAGTTGCATGCATTTATGTGCCTGATTATCATAATCTATTTAGCACAAGTAAACATACAAACAGAAGGAGAAAAGCGAGCCCACTGACACTCCAGCGAAAGGAGAATTGGAAATGAGGGAGAAACAATGTAAATATGTAAATGTCTTTGTGTATTCTTTTTATCTTTTTTTTCTCATCCTCGCCTTGCCCCTTCCACACACCCCCCCCCCCCCCCCCCCCGGTTTGCTAATGAGACATCTCTGGTTCGTCACATGTGGTCCCTCTTTGCGTGGCCGAGGTGCAGGTTTTGGGCCATCTGCCGGGGCCCCCGTGCCGAACAAAGGCACCCCGAGAGCGGGGGGGACGCTCGGCACAACCTTTGACACCCCGGGCTCTGGGACGGTGTCGGCCGGAGCCGC
>NW_020957443.1:47638-48665 GCF_003031625.1 Empidonax traillii | reverse complement strand
GTCCCTGCCCATGGTCCCAGCACTGACCCCCAGCAGTGACTGAGCTGCCAGAGCACTCAGGCCTTGGGCAAGGAGCAGAAAGGAGAGGGAGGCAGTGGAAAAAGAGCAGCTCTGAAAAGCCCAAGAGCTGCTGCTCCCTGGCAGTGCTCCTGTCCCAGGACTCTTTACCCCTTCTCCTCTGCACACAGGAACTGCCCCCCAGCTGCAGGGATTCTTGGAGCAAGAATCTAGAAAAAGGATTCAAGTTCTTTATTATACTCCAAGGTTGGGATTCCTCATGTACAGAATAACAAAGGCAGGATATCTGACAAAGCAGTTGCTACAGGAGTTTTATTTTATTTACACAATTGTGGGTCATAACAAAGGAAGAAAGAGTGAATTAGGTATGGAATGAAGAATAAATTTCTGTGTTAAGAACAGTAAAAGAGGAAAAAACACATGAAAACTCCACCAGTGCCACTCTCAAAAGCTTTAGAAGGCACGTTGGGCCAACGAAGGGATACACAGTGTGTTTTTGGCAGAAGAAAAGAAGCAGGTTATTGTTCCTGAAACGGATCCAGTCATTGTTTTCCTTATGGCATCCCTGAGCTCCTGGTTCCTCAGGCTGTAGATGAGGGGGTTCATTGTTGGAGGCACCACCGAGTACAGAACTGACACAGTCAAATCTAGGGATGGGGAGGAGATGGAGGGGGCCTTGAGGTTGGAAAATATGCCAGTGTTTACAAAGAGGGAGACAACCACCATGTGAGGGAGGCAGGTGGAAAAGGCTTTGTGCCGACCCTGCTCAGAGGGGATCCTCAGCACAGCCCTGAAGATCTGCACATAGGAGAAAACTATGAAAACAAAACAGCTAAACACTAAACAGCCACTAACCCCAATGAGCCCAATTTCCCTGAGGTAGCCTGAGTGTGAGCAGGAGAGCTTGAGGATGTGAGGGATTTCACAGAAGAACTGGCCCAGGGCATTGCCCTGGCACAGGGGCAGGGAAAATGTATTGGCTGTGTGCAGCAGAGCATTGAGAAACCCA
>NW_020957443.1:43357-44665 GCF_003031625.1 Empidonax traillii | reverse complement strand
GGCTGTCCTACGGTGTCCATGCCCTGCCCCTTTCCCTGCAGGCTGTCGTCATCCCCCCGGCTGCCCCACCTGGCTGGCCCCTTCCTGCACTCACATCTCTGCGTCCTCCCTGGCTCTTCCTGCACACACCAAGCCTTGGGCTCATCCAGACTCCTCCTGGCTGATGTGTTGCACCACAGCACTGCCCTCGGAGTGAAATTCTTTTCTGCTCTTCCCAGCCTGGCCCTCCCCAGCTGAACTTGGCATTAGTTCTTTCTTTCTCCTGCTGTTTCCTGCTATGAGAAAAGGATCCTTCATCTCTGAAACCACCTTTCAAGCCCCCTTTGGCTACTCCTGTACTGTCCTCAGTCTCCACACCACGGAGCCCAGAGCTCCTCAGTCCCTACACAGAGCTCATGTGCTTGAGGCCTCCAAATCTTTTCTTGGGAGATCCCTGGGTTCTCTTTTAGGTGTTTGCTGATGAACACATGGTCTAAGGAAATCAGTCTCATAAGTCTAAGGAAATCCCAAGGATCCTTTTTTCCAAGGGCTGTAGTGGTAGAACATGGGGCAATGGCTCTAAACTGAAAGACTGGTGTCTTATATTGATAATAGGAAGAAGTATTTAACAATGAGTGTGGCAAGAACTGAAAACGGTTCCCAGAGTATTGGATATCCCATCCCTGGATTTGTCCAAGGTCAAGGACTGTGAGTAACCTGAATTAGTGAAGATGTCACTGTCCATGTGTAGGGACCTGGACAAGATGAACTTTGATCTCCCTTCCAAGACAAACCATTCTGTGATTCTTTGAGTCCCAAACTCCTTCTCCAAAGAATTCCCATTTTTGAGGACATGAATTGCCATGCTTTTGGAGAAACCCTTTTAAGCCCAAAAGGTAAAAAAAAAATAATTCAAAGACAGTTCCAAAATATCTGTGTGAAGGCTTCACCAAGTGGGTCAATGGCAGAGCCTCCCAGATGACCCTCAAACGTGGGTGGGGTTTTCATGCTTGGGGTCTGAGACTTATGATGGGCAACAAGAAAGCACATTTGGGGACTGAGGAAGACTCATCATGGGATCTCTAGAGAAGAACCAAAGGAAGGGAAATGGTGGGATCACAGTGGTTTGTGAAGGGATGAGTGTGAGAATATAGAGAGAAGAGGGGATGAAAAAGCTGGTCATGGTAAACAGGAGGATGCTCAAGACACTTCTCAGACCATGCCCTGACACTGATCCCCACAGCCTGTCCTGTTTTCTTAATAACTCCATTGCCAAAAAGTTTCTGTGGGGAGGGACCTCTCTGCTCCTGACACAGATTGTGGCCCAAG
>NW_020957443.1:41080-43336 GCF_003031625.1 Empidonax traillii | reverse complement strand
GGGCACAGTGGTGCAGATGCAGCCCAGGTCTGTGAGGGAGAGGTGCAGCAGGAAGAAGTCCCTGGGGGTGTGCAGGTGCTGGTCGCAGGCTACGGCGCTGAGGATGAGGCCGTTGCCCAGGAGGGCAGCCAGGGAGATGCCCAGGAAGAGCCAGAAGTGCAGCAGCTGCAGCTCCCGCCTGTCTGAAAAGGCCAGCAGGAGGAACTGGGACACAGAGCTGCTGTTGCACATTGGTTGTTCCTAAGCACAGGGTCTGTTCGGAAAAGGAAACAGAGGAAAGAGTTAAGACAGAGCTCTGGAAAAAAGAAGCTCCATTTTCAAAAGAAATCAATCTTTCAAACGTCACCAAATGCACACCAAGGAGTCAGTTTTGCTCTGCTGTTCCATGCCACATGGAACTTTTTGCTCTGTTCCATGCCACATGGAACTTTTTTGGTAGAGCTCTCTCACACACAAGGAATGTCAGATGTAACAGACCTTGAATACAAAAGTTCCATCTCTTCCCCCATGACTCAGAAGAGCTGTGGCTTCAGAGAAGAAGCTCAGTCTGAGCTTAGAATAATTGTACCTGTGTTTTCTATTTTTATCATCACACCTGGGGAAGGTTCTTTTCCAGTGCAGGAATCCTCATTTCCATGGTCCAGCACACAGTGCCCAGCAGAGCTGCTGGGAAGGGCCCCCAGAGCTGCCTGAACGCTCCATCCCCCAGACCTTGGGGACACTTGCCCCCCACTCCCTGCCCAGGGCTCTGCTGCCTGGAGCTGTCCCTGCCAGCAGCTGCTTCCCTGGGCCCAGGGCTGGGCCCTGCAAGTGCTGCCAGAGCCCATCCCAGCCCTGGGGGCTCAGCTCTGCCTTGCAGAGCCCTCCCAGCAGCACATGGCACTGCCCAGGGGCAGCTCTGCCTGGGTAGGCTCTGGTGGCAAAGTCAGAGCAATGCTGAGGTGGCTGGTAAAGGGTCACCGATGCTGCCTGTGAGGTATGGCATGGTGATTCCTTATAATCCTTGCTTCATTCACCTCTAGAAGAAAAAGACTTGAAATTTCAGTTCCTTCTCCTGGACTGAGAGAATAATTTCTACATCTCTTTGCCTACACAGAAAACCCAAAGCAAAAGTAGAAAGGACAGGGCACATACCAGTCAGGCAGCCCTGACATCCTGTGCTTCATTTAAACTCTCTTGTACGATCTCCTTTAGTCATCTGGAGCTGTGAGCAGCTTTGAAACCTGCTGTCCTCTGGCATTGGAAGGATCCTGCTCTGCCCTTCCAGAGGCTGCTGCTTCCCCACAGCTCTTCTCCCCCAGCCCTGGGAGCAGCTCCCCAGCCCGGCTGAGTCTGTCCCTGGCAGGTGGCAGAGCTGCTGCCCCGGCACAGCCCCTGGGCTGCAGGACCCTGCTCTGCAGGACAGCTTGGGGCAGCCTGGGGGGCACAGCCCGGCTTCCCAGCCCTGCAGGAGCCCTGGCAGAAGGGAACCCTGCTGGGATGTGCCTGGGATGCTGCAGCAGGGAATGGGATGTGCCAGCGTTAGGAGATCTTTGCCCAACCTGCAGACACGTTGCCCTTCATCCTGACTTACCATGAGGAAGCCTGAAAATATTCCTTCTCCAGTGGATCTTCCTCTCGGCTTCCCTCCAAGCCCAAGGCTCTGTGTAACCTCTCTTTGCCCTGCTTTGTGCCCTGGGTGCTGCAGGAAGTGCCCTCAGCCCTGCTGGGCTGTGCAGAGGAGCTGCTCAGCAGCAGAGCTCTGTCTTTGAAGCTGTTCTTGGTAGCCAGGAGCTCCCTGTGTGCCAGGAGCCCGGCCCAGCTCAGCAGCACAGCAACAGCCCCAGGCATTTCATCAACCTCGGGGGCTTTGGGACTGTTTACATGAGACTCAGTCCCTGAGAGGAAGTTCAAACAACTTCTCAAGAAGTCCAAGTGAGATTGAAACACTAAAGTTTCTTGTAGTGCTAATGAGTCTCACTGAGGGACACAACTGAGAACGTGTCCCCAGGTTCCAGTTAGAGCAGAAAACTGCAGACAGTGATGACAAGGATGGACAAACAAGGCAAAGGTGGCTCTGATGCTGAGGAAACATTGACTTGTTTCCTCAATCCAAAGGACCAAGGCCTGACCCCCAGCCCCTGGGAAGGCAGATCCTGTCCCTGCCTCATTGCTCAGGGCTCTTCCTGGGGCACTGGGCTGTGGGATGGGCAGTGCCAAGGGCAGGACGATGGGGTGGCACCTGCCAGGCTGCTGAGCAGGGACAAGGAGGCCAGG
>NW_020957443.1:37267-38427 GCF_003031625.1 Empidonax traillii | reverse complement strand
GTGATACACCCATTCAATACCATGCTCCCGTGCCCAAGTGGCCACTGGATTATTCTTGAAATGAGTCCCATTGTCTGACTCAATTTGCTCTGGACTGCCATGTCTCCACAGGACCTGCTTCTTGAGACCCAGGATGGTATTCTGGGCCGTTGCATGTGGTACCAAATATGTCTCCAACCACCCAGTGGTTGCTTCCACCATGGTAAGCACAGAGCATTTACCTTGGCGGGTCTGTGGCAATGTGATGTAATCAACCTGCCATGCCTCTCCATATCTATACTTGTCCCAGCGTCCACCATACCACAGGGGCTTCAATCTTTTTGCCTGTTGAATGGCAGCACAGGTTTCAAATCATGGATAACCTGGGAAATAGTGTCCATGGTTAAATCCACCCCTCGGTCTTGTGCCCATCTCTAGGTGGCATCTCGGCCCTGGTGGCCTGAAGCATCGTGGGCCCTTTGAGCTGGGAACAATTCTCCCTTTTGCTGCCAGTCTAGGTCTACTTGTGACACCTCAACCTGTGCAGCTCAGTCTGCCTGTCTGTTATGAGCCTGTTCCTCATTAGCTCGACCCTTGGGCACATGGGCATCGACATGGCAAACTCTCACATTTGGCTTCTTCACTCTGGCAGTGATGCCCTACCACAAACCAGCAGCCCAGATGGGTTTCCTTTACGCCCCCAATTCATCTTCTTCCCCCGTTCTAGCCATCCCCACAGGGCATTGGCTATCATCCACCAGTCGGTGTAGAGGTAGAGCCTTGGCCATCCTTCTCTCTCTGCGATGTCCAGGGACAACTGGATGGTTTTGAGTTCCACAAACTGACTGGATTCGCTTTTACCTTCAGTGGCTTCCACCATCCGTTGGGTGGGACTCCACACAGCTGCTTTCCACTTCCACTCCCTTCCTACAATACAGGAAGAACCATCAGGGAAAAGGGCATAGCGTGCCTGTTCATCTGGCAGCTGATTGTATAGTAGAGCTTCTTCAGCTCACTGGCTCTTCTTCCTCCTCTGCCAGACTGAATTTCTCACCTTCAGACCAACTAGTTATGATTTCCAAAATTCCAGGGCAATTCGAGTTTCCAGTTGAACACGTTGCATGATCAAAGCAATCCACTTGCTCCACGAAGCATCGGTAGCATGATGTGTAGGAGTCACT
>NW_020957443.1:29532-30548 GCF_003031625.1 Empidonax traillii | reverse complement strand
GAACAAATTTGTTGGGGAGAGATTTAATGGGACCATTGGGGATAGGGTTAATACCTCAAGGGGAAGAACTTAAAGTTAAACTTTTTGTATTAAGCGAAGGTCTCAGTATAAATCCACAGGTATGGGCTAAAGATGGTAATAGGGGAAGATTAAAAATAGAGCCTTTTTCAGTACAACTATATACAGAGGTCCCTGTTCAGATTAGGCAGTACCCTATCTCCCTGGAGGGGAGAAAAGGATTATCCCAAATTATAAAGAGATTAATTCAGGATGGGCTGTTAGAATTTTGCATGTCACCATATAATACTCCCATCCTACCAGTAAAGAAAAGTGATGGGACATATCGATTAGTTCAAGATTTACGTGAGATCAATAAAATAGTTCGGACACGACACCCCGTTGTTCCTAATCCATACACTATAATGAGTAAGATACCTCTGGACTGTGAATGGTTTTCTGTAATTGATTTAAAGGATACATTTTGGGCGTGTCCATTAGATGAGGGATCTCGGGATATTTTTGCATTCGAATGGGAGGATCCTGATTCAGGAAGAAAACAACAATTAAGATGGACAGTGTTACCCCAGGGGTTCTCTGAAGCACCCAACCTTTTTGGACAAGCCCTGGAAAGCATAATGATGAAATTCAGTCCAAATGAAGGAGTTGTCATCCTACAGTATGTGGATGATCTACTAGTAGCAGGAAAAACCCAAACAGGAGTAGAGAAAGAGACAGTGCGGTTGTTAAATTTTTTGGGAGACCAAGGCTTGAGGGTGTCAAAGAATAAACTTCAGTTCGTAGAGAAAGAGGTGAAATACTTAGGACATATCATAAAGGGAGGAGAAAAGAAACTAGACCCAGAAAGAATAAAAGGCATACTAGAACTTCCCTTACCAAAAACAAAGAGGGAAATAAGACAATTTTTAGGGTTAGTGGGGTTCTGTAGATTATGGATTCCAGATTATAGTAGTAGAACCAAATTTCTGTATGAGAAATTACTAGAGAGGACCTCTGAG
>NW_020957443.1:24037-26495 GCF_003031625.1 Empidonax traillii | reverse complement strand
CTTAACCGGCTTTTAGCCCTTGATATCACAAGAACGAAAAACATAGTAGAGGGCAAGACCAGGTTGACCTCTGTACCTGCCACAAAGAAGAACTTTTAACCCTGCTGTTGGCTGCAAACCAATAGGCATGGGGAGTGGAGGCACATGTCATACTGGACCTCTACTCACTATAGTAGTGCTACAGCTGGTAGTTAGTACCGTTGCAGAGAACTGTCTACAATGTTACCACGATGTCTATTATAAAGGAAGTGTAATACAAGTCTTTAGAACACACTGAAATGTGAATGAAGCGTGTTATAACAAAGATGAACAAAGAACTTGTATAGAAGGTGATAAACAATACTGGATAGCTACCAATTTGGGATTGACGGGAACCAGACTTGGGTGGGACTGTCCAGAGGGTGAAGAGTGGATTTGTTGGGATGTTTTATCCGAAGGAAAGACCCATAATTTGATAAAGGAAGAAATTGTTACCAATAGTGAACCGAAAATGCAGCAAAATGAAACACCACAACCATTACTGAATAATTTATATCTTGACTTAAGGCAGAAATTGACCGAAGATTTAGGATCCCCCTTGGAAAGACGGAATTCGTTTATTACTCTGATAGAGGAAATAGCAATTGTGTTTAACCTTACTCGTTGCTGGGTTTGTGGGGGACCCCTAATGGTTGGGGAATGGCCTTGGAAAGGTACTGCCCTAAGTGCGAAAGAAATACTCATATGGAATTACACCCTTACCACTAGCGAGATAAATCGGCCAGAAGGATGGGTATTGAGTTTTACAACCATTGGGATAGATTGTTTACAAAGAATAGGGGCCCCTTTTTACCACTCCATTGGGGATACCCCCTGTAAAAGAATTTTAAGAACAAATTCAATCTCTAGTAAATATATTCCTCGAACCCCCAAATATTATTGGACTAACAAAAACACTTCTGATTGCAAATGGATAGAAAATTGGAAATTGCACAAATGCAAAGGAACAAATATGAATCCCTTCTCAGCAATAAGTGAAATTTCAAAATTCTGGGAAAACATAGACCATATCTCAGAAAAATTTTGGAAAGCACCAGATGGGCTTTTTTGGATATGTGGAAAGAGAGCTTACACTCTTCTCCTGGGGAAATGGACAGGATGCTGCACCCTAGGGTTAATACAACCCAGTTTTTTCTTGTTGCCATTGGAAAGGAAAAATGAACTAGGAGTTCCGCTGTATGACAATTTCAGTCGAAGAAAGAGAACAATTAGAGACACTCAGGGATGGGAGAGAGATAAATGGTCTCCCCAAAGAATTATAGAAACATATGACCCCACCACCTGGGCATATGATGGGAGCTGGGGCTTTCAAACTCCTATTTATATGCTTAACCAAATAATGCAATTGCAAGCAGTAATTGAAATAATTACTAACCAGACCACACAAGGCTTGGAGTTACTGGCTCACCAGCGAACCCAAAGCAAAGCAGCCACATACCAGAACCGCTTGGCATTAGATTACCTCTTAGCAGAGGAAGGAGGGGTCTGTGGTAAATTCCATACTTCTAGTTGTTGTTTACAAATAGATAACAATAGGAAAGCAATAACCAATATAGCAACCAAGGTCCGAAAAGTAGACCACGGACCGGACGGGTGGTGGACTAACTCGTTTAGGAAAACCTGGTGGAAGCAACTAAACTTTCTTCTCTTGTGTGCCTTTACTAGACTGTTCTTTCTGCCCTGTTTAATCCCATGTTTTATTAAGTTAATCCTTAGTGTAGTTCAAAGAATGCACCTGACCACCATACCGATGAACCGGAAAAATGCTGCAGCTGGGAACCTGGACGCACAGAAGATCATGGTCTTACGCCCCAGCTCCAAGCAAGACAAAAATAAGACCAAGGCACTGGAGACCCTGGCAGAATAGGAACGAACCCGATAGGGCAATGACAACGTCTAATGATTAGCTTGTAATAAAACCATGAGAGAAAAAAAAAAAAGGGGGGATTGTGAGAAATAAGTGAAATGGTTTCATTACAAGCAGGGTTTCCATAATTGCCTGGTGGAGGGAAGTTTTTTTTTGTGTGTGATCAGGGGTGTTCTGCAGTTCCTGTGGCTGCAGTTCTGTTACAGCCACGACCTGTTAATAGTTGTAATCATGTTACTGTTGTTTGCTATTGTTGTGTGAAGGCGAACCAGGAAGCCTGTAAGGCAATGAGACCAGCCAGGGCTCATTGCCGAGGGACCATGCGGCCAGGACAGGGAAACAGTCTGATAGGTTGGTTAAAATGACCAATGGACTGCAGAAGAGAAGTGTGAGCCCGCCCTGAGAGAACCAATCGGGCTCAAGGAAAAGACTGAATTGCCTTTTAAGGAAGGAAAAGAGCAGAGCCGAGCATGGGAGGAACGAGAGAACAATTATGCAAATCAAGAGACCTTAAAAAGAACTGGCCCGCCCATCTCGGGGTGTGTTCTCAGG
>NW_020957443.1:0-23697 GCF_003031625.1 Empidonax traillii | reverse complement strand
TGGACTGCAGAAGAGAAGTGTGAGCCCGCCCTGAGAGAACCAATCGGGCTCAAGGAAAAGACTGAATTGCCTTTTAAGGAAGGAAAAGAGCAGAGCCGAGCATGGGAGGAACGAGAGAACAATTATGCAAATCAAGAGACCTTAAAAAGAACTGGCCCGCCCATCTCGGGGTGTGTTCTCAGGCCCTGGCACGAGGCAAACCTGACCGCACCCAGCGCGCGCTGAAAATAAAAGTTCTTTGTTTCACTTTATTTGGCCGTCTTCGAAATTTTAATTTGAGATATTTCTCACAACTGGAGATGCAAAAATTTGTAATGTCTTATACTATTCACCAGGTGGCGCTGTTGAGTTATCAAAAAGTGCAGAACTTGTAATGTTCTATAGTAGTCACCAGGTGGCGCTGTTGGATCACTGGAGGAGTAGAACTTGTAATGTCCAGTACCCGTCACCAGGTGGCGCTGTGGGATCCTTGGTTGTCCCGGGTGGTGATGAAGGAGGGGGGGGGGAAGGGAAAGGAAACAGAAAGTTCTCCCAATGGAAAGAAAAAAAACCTCACGACTCTCAGTTGGTGAAGGTCTCGTGGTGGGCAAAAATCTGCAACCGGCAAAACATCTGCGCAGAGAAACAGTAGCAAAAAAAGAACTCCTCTCCGACAGGAACAGACAAAGAATAAAACCAGCCCGTCTCTCCTCTGTGCTGCTGCCTCCCCTCCGGCTCCAGAGCTGAGCTCCAACCCACCAACCCCACCTCTTTCCATACATACACCCTGGCCTTTTTCCCAATTCCTCCCCCTTCTTTGCTAGGAGATTAATGTCTGGCCATTTAGGGCTCAGGCCAACTCCTTTGTTATCTGATGGCCCATTAACACATACACGCAGGAGGGGGAAGGGGAAAGGAAAGACAAAATTTCTTGCTAAAATCAGAACTATGACACGCTATCAAGACTGGGTGATTTATGGTCTTAAACATGGGGTTCTGAAGGCAATTAACTGGTCAAAAATGTATGAAGTGAAACAAGATAAAAATGAATCCTCTACAGATTTTCTGAACAGGTTAAAAGAGACCATATGAAAATACGCCGACATAGATGTAGAATCAGAGTCAGGGAAAAAGCATTTAGTTTATTTATTCATAGACCAATCTGCAGATGATATAAGGAGAAACCTGCAGAAGGTAGGTGAGGACAAGAATATTGGTGACTTATTAAATATAGCTTAGACAGTCTATCGAAATAGAGATCAAAAAGGCAAAGGAAAGAGGCTGGACCAGGATGGTGACTGCCAAAAACATCACAAACACAATGTCCACCGTGAAAATTATAGATCTAATTACCAGTATGATAGGACTAATGATCTATGTTCTTTTTGTAAAAAGGAGGGGTACTGGAGAAAGGACTGTCAAGACTTGAAGAGGAGAAGTGGATTTCCACCCCCTCCTCCAGCCACCCAACTGACTGTAAACCAGAATGCATGAAGGGGACCGGAGAATTCTACCCCAGCAGAACCTCTGGCTGTAGCTAAGCTAGGGGGAGAAGATGTGGAATTTTTAGTTGATACAGGTGCTGCATATTCTGTGTTAAACACCTTGGAAGGGAAACTGAGTCAGGATACTGTAACTGTGGTTGGTGCCACAGGGGTAAGTGAAACCAGGCCTTTCTTCAAATCTTTGAAATTTAAATTAGGGAAACAGTGGGTAACTCATCAATTCCTCTATATGCCAAATTCTCCCATGCCTTTATTGGGTAGAGATTTATTAGAAAAATTGGAAGCTGAAATTAAATTCTGTAAGGAGGGAGGAATAAAAGTTATTATCCCCGACACTAAATATATCAAGGCAGCTATCTTCTTCATACAGGAGAACCACGGAGAGATCCCCGCAGAAGTTGAAAATGCTGTGATCCCTTTAGTGTGGGCTAGCGATTGTCCTGGGAGGTCCAAACGAGCAGAACCCGTAAGCATCACGCTCAAGCCAGGAGCAACACCGGTAAGACAAAAACAATACCCCTTGAAGCTAGAAAGTTGTCAAGGTTCAGCACCCATAATCGAAAAGTTTCTTAAATTTGGCCTATTGGTAGAATGTGAGTCCAAATATAACACCCCCATCCTTCCAGTGAAGAGGGCTGATGGTAAGAGCTAATGATTGGTCCAAGATCGGAGGGCAATCAACAGAATAACTGAGGATATATAACCCCTATACCTTGTAAACCACATTAACAGAGGAATTAGGGTGGTTTACTGTGCTTGATCTAAAGGATGTCTTTTTCTGCCTTCCCATGCATAAGGACAGCCAAGAGCTTTTTCCTTTTGAATGGGAAAATTCTGAGATAGGGAGAAGAACTCAACTAACGTGGACTGTCCTACCACAAGGCTATAAAAATAGCCCGACAATATTTGGAAACCAGCTGGCAAAAGAACTGGAGGACTGGAGAAGGCAACAGCCAGAAGGAGTTGTCCTGCAGTATGTAGACGACATACTAATTGCTGCCAAAAGTCAGGACCAATGCATCGGACTCACTGTAAGTCTTTTAAACTTTTTGGGACTAAGTGAGTATAGGGTCTCAAAAGAGAAAGCACAAATTGCAATGGAAATAGTGATTTACCTGGGTCTTCAAATCTATCATGGACATCGACGACTCAGCACAGATCGGAAAGAAGCCATCTGCCATCTCCCAGAGCCCCACACTGTATGAGGAATGCAAGCTTTTCTAGGAATGGTGGGATGGTGTGGCCTGTGGATAGCTGACCATGAGTTACTAGTCAAATCCCTATATGAAGCACTGAAAGCAGCCAAGGAAGGAGTTGTGACGTGGACAGATGAGATCAGAGCTGCATTTAAACAACTGAAACAGTCCTGAATGTCAGCTCCAGCATTGGGACTACCAGACCTAGCCAAACCCTTTGAACTGTTTACATATGAGTAACTAAATGTTGCCCTGAGGGTGCTGTCACAGACCCTGTGAAACCATGAGTTGACCTATCGTTAACATTGATTTGAAAAATTGTTTCTTTACCATTCCTCTACATGCAGATGATAAGGAGAAATTTGCTTTTACTGTTCCTTCAGTAAACCATGCTGAGCCTTCTAGATGGTACCACTGGAAACTTTTGCCACAGGGCATGAAAAATTCGCCTACCATCTGTCAATGGTGTGTTGCACAAGCCTTGAGCCCTGTTGGAGAAAAATATCCGGAAGGATATTGTTACCATTATATGGATGATTTCCTTCTAGCGGCTCCTTCCAGTGAGATGCTGTCTGCTATGGAGTCCAGCACCCATGCTTCTTTGAAACAATATGGTTTGGTTGTGGTTCCAGAGAAAGTACAGAGTACTCAACCATGGTTTTACCTTGGCATGAAGGTACTTGAACATACCGTTCAGCCACAAGCCCTTAAATTGAATACAAAGGTTAAAAATATGAATGATGTCCAAAAATTGGCAGGGACTATAAATTGGCTACGTCCTTATCTTGGCCTAACCACATCCCAAATAAAGCCTTTAACTGATCTTTTAAAAGACCATTCATACCTTCAAGCTCCTCGAAAATTGACTCCACAAACAAAGTTATTGCTTTAGTGGAACAGTACATGCAAACTAAACATATATGGAGAATTGCCACTGATGTTGCAGTTCAAGCCTATATCCTTATCGAAAGCATGGTTCCTTTTGCCATGACTGCACAATGGAACCCTGCCTGGCACGATCCTTTGCATGTATTGGAATGGTTTTTCCTGTCGGTGCGCTCCAAGAAAACTGCTCCTGGTTTATTTGAACTCCTAGAGCAGCTAATTATAAAGGCACGTTCCTGTTGCACGGAACTTATTGCACATGATCCTGAGGTCATCGTAGTTCCTGTGCAACTAGATTATTTTGAATGGTGCTTGGTCAATAGTTCTGCTTTACAAACGGCATTGACCAATTACACTGGTGCTATTAAGTACCATATGCCATCTCACCCCCTGTGCAAATTACACGATCAGATTTTGTTGGGACAGAAACTTCTTTCTTGCATGACACCCATGCCTGGACCCACTGTATTTACTGAAGGGTCTGGACAGACAAAAAAGCTGGTTGTGACTTGGTAAAACAGTCACAAATAGCTACACATTGTTGAACTTCAAGAAGGTTCACCCCAGGTCATCGAACTTTGAGCGGTTACTGTTGCGTTTCAGTATTTTTCCTACCCAGTTAATATTGTCACTGATTCTGCTTACTTCGACACTTAGATAAAGCGGTCCTTCGAGAGGTCTCGAATACCCTCTTGTTTGGGGTCCTTCATTTGCTGTGGGAAACAACTCAAAAACGTACTGATCCTTATTATATTTTACATGTGCCTAGTCACACCAGTTTGCCAGGTTTTATTGCCAGAGGCAATGCTCGTGCGGATCGCCTTGTTTCACCCGCTGCTTTGGGTCCAGGGCTCAATCTTCTGCAACAGGTAATCACCTCACATCAATTTCTCCATCAAAGCTGGCGAGCCTTGGAACGACAGTTTCATTTAACACATGCTGAAGCTCATTCCATCATTGCTGCATGCCCTGACTGTCAAGGTCAGTCAGTACCTGCTTTCTATGGTACTAACCGAAGAGGGCTGCAGGTTTTGCAGATTTGGCAAACTGATGCGACCCATATAGCGGAATTTGGATGCTTAAAATACGTACATGTATCTGTTGATACCTTCTTCTCTGTTATAGTTGCTACTGCCCATACAGGTGAAACTGCCCAGGATGTTATTCATCATTGGCTGCAGGCCTTTTCTACGTATGGAGTTCCACATCAAGACTGACAATGGTCCTGCCTATGTCTCTTCCCGGGTGCAATCGTTTCTCCAAATGTGGGGGACCTTTTATGTCACCCGTATTCCTCACTCTCCCCAGGGTCAAGGTATTGTGGAACAAGCACATAGTATTCTTAAGCGTCAATTACAAAAAACAGAAGGCGGGAATGAAAGCTCGCCTCACTAAGGCTATGTGCTCAATTTTGTTAACATCGCAGAGGGCCAGCAGGATCCACCCATGGTCCGGCATTTTGGGTCCTTACAAAAATCCACACCTATTTCCCCTGGGGTGAAAGTCAAGGAAAAGATTTGCAAATGGGGCAATGGTCTCAACCTTGTGAACTATTAACATGGGGTAGAGGGTATGCTTGTGTTTCCACAGATGAAGGACCTCATTGGGTACCTGCTCGTTGTGTTCGACCTGTTCTGGGTGAAACTTGTCCACAAGTTACATGAAAACCCATCCATGAACATACTTGTCAACTGAAAAAAGAATGCTACTGCCATGGACTGACAACAGATGGACTGTCCAGGCTACTACTCTTGCCTATGCATGTAGTTGTTTTCTGTATTATCAATATTGCTGTGATTTGTGTCTTCATTGCAAGGGGCTCTGCAATGGATGACGCTCATTGGCAGTTTCTTTAATACAAAAACGGGGAATTGTGGTGGGTTTCCCCCAGCTAACCTGGGGGATCCTGGAAGAGATAAAACTAAGTAGGAACTTTTGCATAAGGCAGTATGGTATGCACGGACCCAGAAGATGCAACAATATGGTTTTCTGGTAAAATAAGCTGAGTCATAGTTGGCTGACGTGCAGTTAGCAGAATTACATAATGTGATTAGCTGCCAATGGGGAGTTATTTATGTAACTTGAAGACCAATGAAGAGTTAACGTGTGTAGCCTAAAAAGTGTATAAAATCTGCAGTGGCGTGCAATAAAGTGTTCCAGTTTCTGGTTCCACGAGGGTTCGTGTCGTCTGTCCTGTCTCGACCGCGAGAGTATCTGATGAAATCCATAGGCTGGACTGTCAGATATATCTATGAATAACTGGATAAGGAGTTACTGTGTGCAAGTTTAGCCCCACAACTTGGTCTGTTTCCTCCTGTGTAACAGCACTTGGACTCTGTAACAACAGCAACAAAGTGCCCACTCATTTAATTAAAACCACAGTTTCAGATTATAAACTTATTTTATATTTATGTATATTATAAACATTTATGTCATATGGAGTTAGTGAGTTAGAGTGTCATGTTGCTTTATCACCAGAAATTGCTAAGAATCATCTTTAAAAAATTTTTTTTCAAGGTTGAAATATAAGATTTGCAATAGATAGCAAGTACTGGAACCAGGGAGATACCTCCAGGACTGATGAAAGAAGAAATAATTCTAGTTGCTTATATACAACAATGTAACAGTGAATATTCTGACCCAGAAAAATTTTTGAACTGTTTTTTATCTTTCCCCTTGTTATCTGTTCTTCCTCAGGTTTTTCCTGCCTTCTACTCATCCACAGTTACATGGAATGGGTATTATTCTGGGTTATTTACCTCTCTGTCAGTATCACCCCTTACCATGTGGCAATAAAACAAAGCCTAAATAGCCAATGCAATTGACTTCCTATTTACTGTTTATTAAATAACATGTATTTAGCTAGGAAAACATGCTGTTGCTTTTTATGACATTAGGGTTGTCTATATTCCCATATTTAGGTACTCTGCCTGGTAACTTCCCCTGGGGAGTCTATTCTCCAGACAACCTAGAATAAGAGATCTCATGCTATGTGCTATATTTATGGCCGTGCTGTAACAGAAAACCAGGAAATAAACTCTCTAACCAGTTTGTTAGGTTAGAAAGCCGACATTATTCAGTCTCGAGGTACACGAGGATAGTTCCATAAAACATGTATATCAGTTATCAAATTTTTAACTATTTATACATTTTAGCAAACAAAGGAATCAGTGTCCATTGGGTTACAAGTTATGTAGTTCTCATTAATTAGCATTCTATCTTTTATTGGTTATTGATTTCTTGCTTTTCATGCAAATTAGTCCTCATTTTAGTAATTTTATTATCTTTTTCCCCAATAGAGAGAGTCTCAGTAATTGTAATTGTTAGTTTCTTCTTCATGTCTGGTTTCTGTAAGTGTCTTTGTGGTTTATAAATTCTGCATTCTTTGTGTACAGGTCTCAACAATAAATTTCTCTCAGGTCTAAGAGCACTGAAGCATGTCAGGCTCTAAACTTTTAGTTTGTTTTTTTAACACATGGACATCACCCAGAGCTTGCCCATCATCCATTATCTATTTCATGGATTTAATCTCCTCGAAACAATTTCCCACCCACTGCTGCATAGGTCCCTTTTTAAAGAAATATAACTTGTTCTGTAACAAATTCCCCCTTTGAGACTTCAATATCATTTTTTTAAAGTCTCATATTAATTTATTTTATCAACCTAGTCTACACATTCTGTTACATCCTAATTTGCAAATTTGGAATAAAACCCATAAGCCAACAATTAATATCAAAACTGCGATAAGTATTACAATCATTTTTCTTGCAATCACACTTAAATTTGGGATCCGTGATGTCATCCAATAAAACACATCTTCCACTTGACCTTTTTGTATTTCATGAAAGATTTTGCTGTTCTGTCTTATTTCTTCCAAATCAGTTTGAATTCTCAAAGTCTGATCCATGTATACACAGCAACTGGTGTTAAAGACTGTGCACACACCACCTTTGGAAGCCAAAAGCAGATCTAGAGTAATTCCATTTTTTTTGACTACTTTTGAAAGGCTGGTAATTTCTCTCTGCAAAGCACTGATTGCATAATTTGTTCAGTTTTCTAGTTGTTTGATAACTCCGGATATGTTCACTATAGCCTTCTCCAATTTAGGTACTCCTAACCATGGTAGGAGTCCTCTCACAAACATGTGGAATCCAGAGGACCTCTCAACTAATCGATTTAAAGTTCATTTGTGTCTTGTTATGAAAGATCACAGATGTCCTCTGGGGAATTCTGATTTATCAATGACATCTACTTTTGGTACTACAGCTCCAATGGTACATACTCCTTGCCATCCAAGGGGTATAGTTTTTCTAGTCTGGTTTCCACAAAGCCAGTAGTATCCCATATTATCTGGAATAGGCCACTATTGTGTATTTAAAATACTCCTTCCTATTACATCCAAATACAAATGACACTTGAGATAATCTTCTACTAACACTCCTTGCCTACAATTAGGTGACTCCATTTTCCAGTGAGGGGCTGCTCCTGGTCCTTTTAGGCATTGTTGAACACAAGATGTCTCAGTGACTATAACTAATACCAATGCGATTTGTTGGTCTATGGGGGGTTGGGTTGTTTCTCCCTCCAAAAGGTGCATCACCCCAGTTGGAGGAAGAGCATTGGAGAATACACTTGATGTTGGAAGTCCTATCATCTGAATACTTTCATCTGAATGAGTAGGAAACTGAGAACAAATCCAACAATTACTACTATTTGTTATCAGTGTTACGTCTTACATTAGTTTTAGATGTGAACTTTTCTTCCAAGAGTCAGGTAGTATTTGTCCTATTTGTGTCATGTTACAGTGGTCTTTAGGGAAAAGGACATTGCTCCCTTTCCCTAAAGCCCACTTACACCTTGGACACTTGAAGCCATACTTGCCATTACAATCATTAATTGCAAGGCCTTGCTAGGATGGTTGACTAATCCAGGAACAAATAACCATGTTGTAATACTGGAAATCTTGTTCTGTAAACACAAAAAGATAAACTATTTACCATCTTTCATTTTAAAGTCTCTGGTTCCATACAATATTTTGTATGGGCTCCCCTTTTCCTTGGATGTTGGTCTAATCCGTACCCTCAGTAAGGCCAAAGGAAGGGCATCTGGTCGTTTTAAATATGATTCCTGGTAAATCTTGCTAATTTGTCTTTTTATACTCTGATTCATTCTTTCTACTTTCCCCTTGACTGAGTTCTCCATGGAGTATGCAAGTCTCGTTTCACCCCTAATGTTTTAGCTGGGCTTTGCACTATTTCAGCAATGAAGTGTGAACCTCTGTCTGATGACATTCCCACTGGCATTTCAAACCTTGGGATAATTTCTTTCAACAAAATCTTTACCACCTCCCTAACTTTGTTGGTGCAACAAGGAAAAGCTTTTGGCCATGCTGAAAAAGTATCTACCAGTACCAATAAACACCTGTACCTGTTTTGTCATGGAAGCTCTGCAAAGTCTATTTGCCAATAGTCTCATGGCCAATTTCCTTTCTCAACAGTCCTGGGTGTAGGCCATCTAATTTGATGTGTATTGTTCTTTAAACAGGTTTGGCACTTTTGAACAATGCTTTTTATGATCCCAGTCATTCATACACTCAAAACTTGAGGCTTCAATGCTTCTACCATAAACTCTATTCCCCAGTTGATGCAATTTCAGTTTGCATCTGCTACCTGACAGGACATGTCATTTACAAGGTTTAGTAAATGTTGCTGAAATCTGACTGCCTCTGTCCTTCCTGTCCTCTTTGATACCCCTATAAACCACATCCTGCTTGTGGCTCTAGGTTTGCATGGATGAATAGTAGGGAAGCAACTGTTTCTCGTGCAGGATGTCTCAATCTTCAGAGGCTTTTTAGAAAATAAGATTTCTCTAGAGCAACTTCAAAGAAACTCTGATACTATACAATAATCTGTACTATCATCTACTAACAAAAACTGCTTCCTTCTATTTCAGTTTGGTTTTTTTTTCTTTTATCTGTGATGGAAGACATTCTTAAATGTTCAGAAAGATGTGTGATGTTTAAGACCTGTTGCAAAACTTGTCAGGATAGTCCTCTGGGGAAATCGTTCCTATATGACAAATATGTACAGAATAGTTAGATCCAGAAGTAAATATTCATTCTGAAAACATAGGACTTTTGAAAAGTGTAACTCAGATATGTTTACAAAATTAAACCCTTCCCAAAGGAGAAAAAACCTTTCATATAAGTTAATTCTCATCTGTAATTCATTTAATAGCTTAATTTATTAAACACAGTATGTAAAATCTACATTGTTGTTTCACTTTAAATGTTTACACACAGGATGATTTTTTTTTTTAAACCACAATATGACAAGAGCTTCCCATAGCCTACCTTCCTATGGGAGATACAAATATTAAATACTACAAGAATTCTTGACTCAATTAACTCTCTTTTCATTGCCTTCCCTTTATTTCCCTCCAGGCCTGGCAGAAACAAACAGGTTTGTATTACAAAAGTAATTTTTAAACAGTTCCAAGGGAAAGACTGTTGATATGAACTCCTGGAAATGGAAAGAACTCCTAGAGAGGTCTACAATTCTTCATTTGACAATTCATTTGTACGTGGAAGGTCAATCTTTTTTGGGTACTGACTTGCAAAAATAACTTGAATACCACCACCTACAAAGTGCTGATACACATGATGCATTTGAGGGAATTCAGGTACTTATAGGATTTCTATAAGTACTAGGTAGAGATATTGTGCAAATCCTCAAATGATGCAATTTCACCTCACTTTTCAGCTGCTGGCATTGTACAAAGGGAAAAATAGGTATTAGTTACTTTTTTTTAAGCATCAGAGCTACTTAAACTATCTGCAAACTGCAGTTAATGTACATGTAAGCCTGTCATGCATCAAAAGCCAAATTTTAACAATATGTGAAATGCATTTCTTTACATAGATCCCTGAATTTTGACAGCCTATCCATACGCAGATGTCAGATTGTACCTTTATTCTGATAGCATTATCACACCATAACACATACTGTATATCTATCTGCATTATTCTAAGATACAACTCTCCTCAGTACTTAAACATTACCCTTTATTATACATCAACCAATGTATTCTTTGTCCATTTTTTCCTCTTTTTTTTTTTTTTTTTTAATTACAGAGAAAATGTTATCTAACTGTTCATTATGGTATTGAAATAACATAAATTCCAGATATTTTACAAGGAGGATGGAATGTCCAGCTGTATGTTCACTCTAACAGCTCTTTCAGTTCCTGTTTGAAGGATATGGCACATGTTGTGAAATGCATTAGCCACCAAAAAAAAAAGCCTCAAAATACTTAAAAAATATACACACACTCCAAGTAATTTATATTGACAAATAAGGAATGTTGTTTGTTAAGTCTGTGCTTCAGAGAGAGAATGTTTAGGGTTAAGTAGCCTTCATCAAGGCACAGAATGGGAAGAGGTAAGCACAGCTGTCTGTAGAAGTTATATAAAACCACTAGTGAGGTACGCATGCAGCAACACTATTTAAAAGTGCACAACTGGTCTTTGTAACAAAACTAAACATAGTTAAAAGGAAATACTGTGACTTTTCATTTGCCACAGTTTTACTTCATTATTAAAAACACGGTAAATATTTCCAAACATAAATTTCACATTTCGAATAAATGAAATTTTAAACAAAGTGCTTTGCAGATCTGAACCCTGCACGGTTGTAATGTCTGGCCTAGAAGCATTTTGTAGACATCATAGGAGCATTTCACACAAAACTGAAAACATAATTCAGATGAATTATAAACAGGACATTTCTAACAGTTTTACATTTTCAAGTAGTTGAGTTCTTACGGTCACTGGGTTTTGTAACAAATGTGTCCTATAGCAGTACAGGTTCATAGATTCCTTTAGCAGCAGAGGCCCATTTCAAAGGGCACGTGGTCTTTTTGGGTTGATCTGTTTACTGGCCTGTTCCTCCTCTTGTAGAGCTGCCCGGAAAGATTTCACTTTATCTTTAATGAAAAAGAGAGAATGAGTACTGATGTGCCTGTGCTCAACACAGATCCTGAAACAAAGGTCTGATGCCCCACATACTGGTCCTTATGCAAAACAAAGAACATTCCTCCATAAAAATAGCTGAAGACACAAACTACAAGAGGACTGAGATAAGCTTAAATTTAATACTCATCATACAAACTAGTTGCTTAGCAACTTAGTCCCTTCTTAGATATTACCCCTATCTCTTCTTAGGAAGAAATTCTTCTCTGTGAGGGTGGTGGGGCACTGGAACAGGTTGTCCAGAGAAACTGTGGCTACCTCATCCCTGGAAGTGTTCAAGGCCAGGTTGGATGGGGCTTGGAGCAACCTGGTCTAGTGGAAGGTGTCCCTGTCTGTGGCAGGAGATTGGAATGAGATGATCTTTAAGGTCCCTTCCAACCCAAAACATTTTGTAATTCTATGATAACAACTTTTCTATGAATGTGAAAAGCATTTGTGATTAAATTTGGGAAGTAAATAGATAAATGCATTGATCATTTGTTTCATCATACCTAGCATGAGAATGGAAGAAACCTGAGAAAAGATGTCATTCTTTCATATTTATATTCCTCCCCACTCCCATTCTCCAGTAATATGCCCAAGAACGGGAAGAAGGAAACCAAAATGACAGCATAAAAAAGTCAGTCCTAAAGTGACAGGAATAAAAGCTGAAATATTCAGTGACCATTATGTGTCATAAGCATAACACAAAAGTTACTGTGAGAAAGAATCTTCGATTTAACAGTTCTTCCCTACTATAAAGCTATATATGTATCATGCTGTCTGTAAAGATGCAAGGATCTTTTAGATATCCTTTATCTCCAGTATCTTATTTCAAAAGCCATATCTAATAAGTTATGGAAGAACAGGGAGTCACCTAAACTATTTTTTTTCATTGCTGTTGTCTCAAATTGTTTTTCCCTGAAGAGGAAACCATCATCCCTAAGAAGCAAAGGAATGTACATCTAATTCTTTGCTAAAGTATACTGGTGCCAATACATGCGTACAAAGCAAGCAGATCACATCCAATTTGCTTGATGTCTTCTTACAGCAGATACTCAGTCTGAGTAAAATGTAAGGTGTTATCTTATAAGGAGTTTTCTAACAGATAAAAAACCCAAACCAGTATTGCATGTCTGCTGGAATGCAGAGAGATACAGAAACTAAAATTAAAAATTAATCTCCATGAGGTACCAAGCTGACATTGATTTTAGGAGATAAGTGGAAGAGTCAGTTTTGGGAACTAAGAATTATCTGCTGTTGGTTTTTCAACAAAGAGAGGTTGACAAAATTTCAACAGAAAGGTTGCTAAGGAAAAATAGGCTAACAGCCAAGCTAGTCAGAACTCAATGTTACTCTTAAGCACAGACTGAAAAAACAACAGCAGGCTCCCTGCTACATTACAGAATGCAATAGAACAGGAACTGGGAATTCCTACTACTTTTTTCCTCATTGCATTACCTTCTTTTTTTTTTTTTTTTTTTTTTCTGTACAGTTCTTTTGGATTTTTTTTTCCTTCTTTTATTCTTTTGGAACAAAGAAAAAAACAACCCAAAGTTGCAGGATCAAGTTTGTACTTCCTGGAGGTAAAGCAGACTTCCTATAAACTAGGATGGATTAAATACAGATGTGAACTTGTTCTTAGGCAGTAAAATAGTTCCTTTCACAGAACATTACAGGACAGCACAAGGTGAAAAAAGACCCCAAAACATAACCACACTATTTTTTCCTTCTCATTATTACTGCAAGTCTCCATGGCATATGAAAATGCACACAAAAGTGATTAAAAGCAATCTACCTCTAAGTTCGGTCAGAATATCAATTTTTTGCTCTAGAATTGCTTCAAGTTGGGTAGCATAAGAATCCACATCATAGTCTACTTCTTCTGTCATCTCAAGAAGAGTTTTTTCATCTTCCAGCCATCTAATAGATTCCTAGGTAAAAGTTAAAAAAACCTCAACTAAATACATTAGCAAAGTTTCAAGGCAAATTTCAAGACAAAGAGCTGAATTACTCCTTTTCTCAAGATGACCACACTTTTACTGTCTAGTCACCTCACTATAACAAGTTTCAATCCTAAAATGAATCCTTTTTCCTAATTCAGCAAAATTTTACGTTTTCTACATAGTTTCTTAACTCCAATGGTCATAACAGCAACAGATAAACCCCAGCTGTCACAGTTCTCTTCAAATTCAGAACTTAGATGGTTGTAAAACTAAGAGATTAAGAGCTTTATGTCATAGTTATGTATGCTTATGTAGGTATCAAACTTTGAACCCAGACTTCAATTTTAAGTATGGGATGGTTACCACTGACTATAATCACAGTGTCATTATTACAGTCAAGGAGCCAAAATAATTCTGTCCATACTCAAAACCAGTTTTGAGAGAAGGTGTATAAAAGAAGAGCATTTTTAATCTCTCTATTGCAAGAGGTAACTCCCCAGACAGATAAGAGTACTGTAAAAGACAGTTAAAAAACCTCTTAGGCATCTTTGCACTCTGAATATTACGCATTAAAAAAAAAAAAAGAGGGAAAAAAAAAAAAAAAAGGAAAAAGCCTTGCAGCAAAGAAGAATGCAACCAGGAACTTAAAGCTTACAGAATCATGCAAAGCTCTGATCAGGAGACCTGATCCCATTGTATTAAAAATAAAGTAAGCAGCTGACAGTTCCATGCATACTGAGCCTGAAATACTAAAATAAAGTCTTTCTCTCTGTGCTCAGTAGTCCAAGTAATATAGAAAGAATAGTCCAAACCCTGTGTAGGTTTTGTTGACTTTCAGGACAGACGGAGCTCTCACATTGGGGTAGGATTCATGTCATCTAACATAAACTTGTATATCCAAGAAACAAAGGAAGATCAAGACCTCTATAGTACAAATCATTCAGCTAATCTACTTTAGAGATTTTTTTTAGAATAGGATTTTTTATACCCCAGAATCAACAGCTTCCGGGAAAAAGTTGACAGAAGACAACTTCTGCATGTTACAGCTTGTAGATTTTGTATTGGTGCAGCCCATCTTCACCCATGACATAAACTAACAAGTAATGCTGCAAATGAAGGTAGCTGAGACTCAGACACATTTCCTTCTAATGACTGCTGTAAGGAGCAGTAATCTCCAGCATAAGGTTAGATGGATACACAGAAGCAGTAACATCTTAAACTCATGCAGTTTGTCTCTCCAGAAGTTGCAAGCATTAGGACACAGCGATGGCATATAGCATGACTTTCACACTTCTGCATGCTTTACTTCAGAGATAATGTTTCACAATAACTAAATCTCTACATCTGTTGTAAAATGTGTTATTTAGCATCCTATTGTATTACATGAACACACATCAATGTTCCACTAAGTTAGATACCTAAATTGAGATGTATTCCCTATAGGTTTAATATTTTGCTATTTTCTTGCAGCAGATGCTCCAAATGAACAGCCGGTCTAAAGATTATAAGGTTATTAACAGAAGCAATTCACATTTCCTTCTGAAAACTAGTAACTCATATATATGTTTTTACCATTTATTTTGTGAATGTAAAAGGCTCCATGGTACTGACCAGCATTACACTACATGGTCAGCACTCCTTTCAAAGACCCTGACTAATAGCAAGTGAAAACCTTATGTATCTGTAAAATGGAAGCAAACAAGCAGTTAGAAATATATTTGTTTCTTCTGGCTCTCAGTATCTCAGAGGAACATGTCATGAAAGGATATTTAGAGAAAATATTTGGAGATGGTATTGCTGTCTCTTAGAGGGAGATGACACCAGTGGGACAGGTGGCCCTCAGAACAACTGCCCTCTGGAGCTGGTAGACAGGGAGAGGAAGCCAAATAGCCCCTCTGTATTCCAGGAGGAATTATTCAGTGACTTACTGAGCCACCTGGACCCACACAAGTCCATGGGACCAGATGGGATCCATCCTAGAGTGATGAGGGAGCTGGCAGAAGAGCTTGCCAAGCAACTCTCCATCATTTACCAACAGTCTTGGCTCTCTGGGGAGGTCCCAGATGACTGGAAGTCGGCAGATGTCACGCTCATCTACAAAAAGGGTTGCAAGGAGGACCTGGTAAACTATAGGCCTTTCAGCCTGATCTCAGTGCCTGGCAAGGTTATGGAGCAGATCATCCTGAGTGCAATTACACAGCAGCTACAGGATGGACAAGGGATCAGACCCAGTCAGCATGGATTTAGGAGGGGCAGGTCCTGTCTGACCAACCTGCTCACCTTTTATGATCAGGTGACCCACCTGGTGGATAAGGGGAAGGCTGTGGATGTCGTCTATCTGGACTTCAGCAAAGCCTTTGACACTGTCTCCCATAATATACTCCTGGAAAAGCTGGCAGCCCACAGCTTGTACAGGTGCATTCTCTGCTGGGTTAAGAACTGGCTGGAGGGTCGGGCATAGAGAGTGATGGGGAACGGGGCTGCATCCAGCTGGCGGTCGGTCACTTGTGATGTCCCCCAGTGCTGGGTCCAGTCCTGTTTAACATCTTTATCGATGATTTAGATGAGGGGATTGAGTCCATCATTAGCAAATTTGCAGATGACACCAAGTTGGGAGGGAGTGTCGACCTGCTGGAAGGCAGGAGGGCTCTGCAGAGGGACCTGGACAGACTGAAGAGTTAGGCCGATTCCAATGGGATGAAGTTCAACAAGGCCAAGTGCCGGGTCCTGCACTTTGGCCACAACAACCCCCTGCAGCGCTACAGGCTGGGCACAGACTGGCTGGAGAGCAGTCAGGAGGAAAGGGATCTGGGGGTGCTGATTGACAGGAAGCTAAACATGAGCCAGCAGTGTGCCCAGGTGGCCAAGAAGGCCAATGGCCTGCATCAAGAACAGTCTGGCCAGCATGATGAGGGAAGAGATTCTTCCCCTGTACTCAGCACTGGTGAGGCCACACCTGGAGTATTGTGTTCAGTTCTGGGCCCCTCAGTTCAGGAAAGACGGGGTGCTGGAGCGGGTCTAGAGAAGAGCAATGAGGCTGGTGAAGGGACTTGAGCACAAGTCCTATGAGGAGAGTCTGAGGGAGCTGGGGTTGTTTAGTCTGGAGAAGAGGAGGCTCATGGGAGACCTCATCACTCTCTACAACTACCTAAGAGGAGGTTGTAACCAGGTGGGGGTTGGTCTCTTCTCCCAGGCAATCAGCAGTAGGGCAAGAGGGCACAGGCTTAAGCTCTGTCAGGGGTGGTTTAGGTTGGATATTAGAAAGAAGTTCTTTACAGAGTGATCAGGCATTGGAATGACCTGCCCAGAGAGGTGGTGGATTCACTGTCCCTGGAGGTTTTTAAGATGAGGCTGGATGTGGCACTGAGTGCCATGATCTAGTAATCACAGTGGGGTTGGATCAAGGGTTGGACTTGATGATCTCGGAGATCTCTTCCAACCCAGTTAATTCTGATTCTATGATTCTATGACCGCATAGAAATGGTGCTGATAGAGACATTACTATATGGACACATTACTAGTAATTGCTGGCTTTGGCATAGCAATACTGGCATAGATTAGACACTGAAATTGAAAATTTTGAGATCAATCTGAGTAAATTCCCCACAACTAGAAAAAACAGTCACTAATGCTGGAAAACAATTATCACAGAAAATATAGTAAATAGTTGAAATAGTAAAAAGAATATAACAACTTTTCTTACAGTGAACACAGTCTATTTAGGAGCATTTGCTGAGAAGAAAAGGAAAATTTTACTACATTTCAGGAGTGGTAGAAAAATAGGCTTCTCTTTCATCATAGGGACAAAGAACTATGGTTATGGGATCTAAACATCTGTTCCTATTTCTTTGCTACAATGAGCTTAGTGTAATAAAATAATTTAGAAATCTCTGACAGCAGCAAAATGACTAGATGATATCCTACATCTTCAAGAATATGCACTTTCAGTGGGAAAACCTGAATTCCTGGATTAGGATAAAACAAAGAAGAGCTCCATCTTTTACCTGGAAGATAGCCCTGTGATCTTCTACTACTTGCTCTTCCATTTCCACCATTTGGGACACAGCTTCATGGAAAGTAAACAACTGTGGAGAAACTTCCTCTTCCTAAAATCAATAGTTAAGCTTGTTAGTATGGAAAGAACTGTGGCTACAGGAAATATATTGAATATTATCCATCCCATCACAGAACATGAAAAGAAATATGCAGAAAGCAGAATCTGTCAAAAATAAAACAATACTTAGAACAAGAAAATCTCCAGAAATTAGTGGAGAGAGCAATAAATTTAAACTGTTCACAGAGTTAAATTTAATTATTATTCATTAGAAATTTCCAGTCACTAACATTAGTGGATACTGGAAAAAATAATATTCCCCATGGAAAAAAACCCAAATTAAGATAATGGGAGGAGGAAGTCACAAGGGAAGAATGTTAATTTCTAGTAGGTTTTAATAAGAAAACTTGTTTTCTGTCTGGGCTTTTTGTTGTGCCAATTTTCAAAAAAGAGAACAACAATTACATTCAATACATTTCAGGAAATCAAAATTAAATTAACCCTTTGGAAAAAAAAAGTGCAATAAATATAAAGTGAAAAATCTAAAAAGTATGTAGTGATTAATACATTAGAAGAATGCACAACATGGATTTACAAACTGGGACAAACAGGAATTCTTTAGACATAAATAGTTAATCACAATCAAAAGGGAAAGCACTAGGTAGGCTGCAAGACAATATGGTTCCTTATAATAGGCCTTTAAAATATTTTTAAAAACACATTGAAAAGTTTAATTGAATTTCACATGAACAACAAAAAAGTATGATATGAAAGGATATCTAGCTGGAAGGACTATCCAGTGGGAAGCTCTTGGAATCACTAGCATGTTCTTATAAAACAGATTCCTGGAAGAAGACAGTTACTAAAATAAGAAATAAGAAATACAGCAAACACCATGAAGAGGCATTTGAAAAGGTAGAGAGTCTTGAGAAAAATAGGGTAGTAAGGATTTATCTTTTCTACCTTTCATCAGCATTTTCACAAATGAAGTTGAACATTTAAGGAACCAGGACTAGAGCTGATAATCAGTATGGAGGGCAAAAATGCCCTTTAGAAAAAGTCTCTCAGTCCCAGATCTCCACTTATGCAACCCTGGGAGACATCCTGGGAACATGATGTGGCTTTCTCCCAAACATTTTTCTGGGGTTTCACTCCATGAAAATCAAGATGTGGGGAAGAAGAATGATGGGTAACCAGATTTCTAAACACGGAGAAGGGCAAACTCACTCAAAACAGGTGTTCCATGCAGGAAAAATAATGGTCAAAACTACGAGAGTGTTAAACAGATGCATTTCTCAGACTACTTCTAACTATTTAATAACTGATGTAGTTATACTGGAAAAACACACACTAAAAATGTGAGAACCTAGCGCAAACCCTGCCTAGATATTAAAAGCCCTAATCAGCAAGGAAGATAAAGAAAAGTAAAACATTCTCCTTTCACCATTCAAGAAACCTTTTTTGTGTGTGTATGGGAATGAACATAATACCATAAAATGAAAAGGCAAAGAGGCATGCTGTATCTACTTAATTATATTGCTAACAGGCTATAAATACACATTACTCTGGATTTGTTCTGCCACTGCATTTATCATCTCTTTCCATGTAATGCTGTAAACCACTCACATTTTGTTCACAAAGCAGTTTGAGATCATCTCTCTGAGGAGAGCTCCCCACACCCCACTGTTCCTCTAAGTCATCAATCTGATTGGGAGCATGGTGTATAATAGGACAGATTTCTCCTGAAGCACTAGGATCAACCATCAGCTCCTTCACCCTACATTCAGAAAATATTTAATTTGTAAATTAGTAACTTTCTGTGCAAAAGAGTAGTAACCAAAAATAAAGCTCATCTAGGCATAATTTTATTCATTTAATAAGGATGATGTCAGCTTCACAAATTTAATGTACTTTCAGTGACAAAAAAATGTTAGTCCAACTCCTTAAAATCACGGACTTTCAACTACTTACAGGTGGATTACAGTCCATCTTCTAGCAAGAGGCCTTTTCTGATTGAAATCTTACTACTCATTAACTATTAAGAGGGAAAAAATCTCCAAACCCTCAACATTAACTCCTTAACAACGAATAATATTTGAAAAAAAAGTTCATTCAGCATCCTATACTTGAACATAATTTTTTTTCTGTACACACAATTGTGCTTTAAAAAAAGTAGTAAATCAGTACCCTTCTAGTTGTTATAAGCAAATCCAGCAAGAATTCGGAAGAAAATAAGAATTTGCAACCAAGTATCCCAGAGAATGAATAGATCCTTTAATTAAAATGCTTTCAAAGGTGAAAATATCTTATTAAAATGTTAGGTTCTTGCATCATGAAAATAGTTTAAAAGATTGATAATGATTCTATCCAAAAAATGCCCATTTGAAAGAACATTTATGAAACAGACACGTCAAGGTCTGCAAGTATAATAAGTTTTAGAGCAAATTCTTCATTTTTAAGGGGAATTTTTTTTTCAAGTAGCACATATTTACTAGAATGGAAACTGAATTTCATTCATCTTCAGAATGATGAAAAGTTTTAAAAATATATACATATTAAAATTATTTTCTTTTTTTAAGTAGATATATTAAAATTATCCTAAACACAGATTTGTCAGATTTGGTCCACTAAATGTACAAAGGTGACATCACCTTTTTTTTTTTTTTTTTGTAATGTATGAAGGAAACTAGCAAGCCTGGATACAGTGTGGTTATTGTGAACAAAATAGTGGGAAGATGACTGCAGATCATGCAGAACCATGACCTGACAAACAAAATAAAAACAAAGTATGTGTGATTCAAGGCAAGGGGACTAATGAAAAGTTGGTCTGTAAAATTACATTGCCAAAAAGAAAACTCAAAAATAAAGATTCCATGAATAGAATGAAGTAGACCTGGTGATTGAAGGAGAAAAGTCATCATACTCATAGGAAGGAGAGAGATCAGAGCGACTGCCACTACCCTGTGAGAAGGGAATGTCTGAAGGACTAATTCCAAATTCCTTTACTCTGCAGCAGCAAATTAAAAGAAAATGTTTTCATAAACACAGTTAAAATGACAACTCTGTTTAGTATTCTTCTTTAATAGCTTAACAATAAATTATTTTTACATTAAAAAGTAAAACTGTTGACATATTTAAATCTTCTGCAGAGTTGCAGATCACCAACAAAATCGGTGCTGGTAATTTGCAGAAGAGTATAATAGCAATGCTTTCAGAAGAGTAATTACATATTTCAGTTTGTGCAGTTAATAATATTTGCTCTACATTCAGTATTTCATTAAACTGCTCCTTTTAACATATCAAACCACTACAGTGCTTTAAATTCTATGCTGCCCTGTCTTACACTGCGCACACAGTGGTGTTCAGCACCTAAAAGCTAATTGTACTATGAAAATTATATATTGCTAGAAAAAATTAAAATACTACACAAAACACATGAAGCAACTTTACAGTGATAGGCATAGAAAATTAATGCTACCCCAGCAAAAAACAGCACAACTCCATAACAACATACAAATTTAACACCAAGGGAAAGAAACTTTCAGCACAACAATTTAGTATACTAGAAGTAGGTATTTGTTTTTCAGTGCCTATTTCTGGAGTAACTGCAGCAACATGTATTCTATAAGGGATAGAAAGATCCAACGAGTCCCGAATAATGTGACATGTCCTTTGTTATGTTACTGTAAGCAGGGAAGTAGATGCCTACCTTCTCACCAGGAAGGAAATCACCTAGAGTGGCCCAAGTCAAGTAGATTTGCAGCTAACTTGATACAAACAGAAAGACATTTGGATACTGAGAAGAGTGGGTGGTAAGCTACCCTAGCAGCCCTTTGTGCCCAATTAGCGACTGGTTGTGGGAGGGGGGAGGAAGGAAAGCAGGAGAAGATGTTCTGCCCTATCTTTCACTGGGGCAAGTAGACCACTAGGTAGTAGCCTCTTTTGTTCTTGCAGCAAAGTGGTAGGTGGGTTTCTGGGCCACAGGTCACTCAGAAAGCAGTACAGGTCTCAGAGGTGCTGCATCAGCCTCTGGAGGCACTAACTTCTCCACTGATTATGTCACTGTTGGATTAACTGGCTCTGTATTTAGGGGTCTCAGATATTTGCCTGAAGTTAGGAAATATAGAATTTAGGCCACAGCAATTGCAGAATTTTCATAAGAATAAGCTAGTTTAGATAAATCTATATATGATATAATATGATATGATATATCATATATATAAAAGAAACAGGCTGGCAACTGAATGCAATTCCACCAAGGGCATGAAAAATCACATTGCAGAAAGGTATTTCAGCTAACACCCAAGGGAATCATCATGTAAACTGCCTACCCCTAATACAAGAGGTGATACCTCCAGAGCAGGGACAAAACTAGGAGGCATCTCCCAGATTCCTTGCAGTCCACACTATATCTATCTCTGGATAATGGCTTGAATGCAGTTTCTATTGATTCTCTTCTAATGGTTGTAAAAAGTGACAAATTAAATTAAACATGAGCCTGAATCAGTAATCAGTACTTTGGGTTTAATCTTATTAAGAAATACAAGTATGCTAAAATTATTCAAGTAGTTAAAATAATTATACATCATGGAACAACAATATTCCACATATCAGTGATCAACAGCCAACATATCTATAAGCAATAACATTTTCCATACCTATTTGCGTATCTCAATGTATTTAGAGTGTTTTCACATGATGCCATCCCTGGAGAAATTGTAGCGATCTGGAGAAAATAAGCTATGCATTAATAAATCACTTTGTACAGATGAAAGGATAGATGATCTCAAATTATTTTTTTTAATCTCCACTTTTGAGATGTTCTACAAAAACTGTCTACTATGTACAACTGTCCTAATACAATGGCATCTCAAGAAGAGAGATGTCAAGTCAAAGCTTCAATTTAATTTTTTCAACCATACCTGAAATATTAGGAATTCATAGAAATTTCAGTCAATTTTCCCCATCTCACAGTCTTTGTAAATAATATGTAAATGCAAAACTCTAATTAAAAAAAAGACTTCTCAGGGAGGGAAATATGCAACTCGGTAGAAAGTAAGTCTAATATATCCTGCAAACAATTACTGATTATTTATATATATATATATATATATATATATATATCTCATTGTGGTCTGTTCAAGCAAACTGTATACTTATTTGAGAGACCTATTTTGGTCACAGTCTTAAGCTGTACATAATAATATTAAAGATAAGCAAGTGTTTATTTCCCTAAGTAAAGATTTATAATATTTGTCTGAACTGTTATCTGTAAATAATACTTAATAGCTTACTTATTATCAAACATGAGGAAACTATAAGTCTTTCCTTTTCCAGTTAAATAAAATACCCTGAAGATCTCACCTTCTTTTCAGCACTCAGTAAAAATAATAACTGTGATCAGGCAACAGTGACATCATTAATTGCACTAGTTTCTCTCAGTAGTTTAATTTTCTCCTTTCAGGAGAGCTATGAAGACTTTCCTTTACCCAGGACAAACACCTCTATTGTGATAGAAGGGTTAACTTTGTTCATAAAATCTTATGTGTATGAGGGAATAAGAAACTTTTGTTATAATTCAACAAGATAAGTTTCATAGACATCTTACTAATCAAGCAAGTGTCAGAAAAATAATTGCAGACATCTTGCTAAAAAAACAAGTATCAGAATTGGTAAAATTTACAGCTGATAAGAACTGCACCTTTCATCTCTGACAAATGCCAGATGACCATTTAACAACGAGTCACAAACTCAAACCACAAGCAGATTTACATCCGAAACCCGGGACTGGAAAAAATATAAAAGGAACATTTACTACATTTTCAGTGTGTGCCTCGGCGTGGCACCTGCCCCCAGGCCACCCAGCGTTGTTTTGCTTTATTATCGCTTGCTTAATAAATTTATCAATGTTTAATTGGAATTAAGTTGTCTAAATTCTTATACTAACTTATAACATCTATGATCCTACACACTATTTTTTTTTGGCAGCAGAGCATCAGGAGACTGAAACTGATTGACTATTAGATAATCCCTGTCTTCTCATTTATACTGCTGCTGACATTACTGTATGTCATAGTTCTGATTTTAGAAAGGAATTTTGTCTTTCCTTTCCCCTTCCCCCCCC
>NW_020957442.1:47049-48920 GCF_003031625.1 Empidonax traillii | reverse complement strand
AGCCTGGAGCTCCCCCAGGTTCTGCACACACTGAGACACCGTGGGAATCCCAGATCCACCATCTGTCATCTCTGGGGGAGTTGTCTCTTCCAAGAGAAACCATTCTACTATTTTCCAATCTTGAGCAAATTTTGGAGTCAGGGAGAAAATGAAAATAAAGGGCAGCCTCAAGCCCCTGTGCTCTGGTGGTGTTTGAAAGAGGATGGTCCCTGTCTCAGGGCGGGGTTTGGCGATGGTTGCATCTTGGGGTTGGGCTGAGCAAGTGGGACCTGAAATACTGCAGGCACCTGAACTGCAATTTTTTGTCCTCTTGCTCCATCCCTCATTCCAGAAGATGATGTTAAAGCCGTCAATTGGCAGATTTCTTGAAATCTCCCTGTCCAATCTATGGGCCTGAAACTCCTGCTGCCTCTCCCCAGTTAGTTCTCAATTGCAGGCAGGAGAGAGGGACGGTGCTTTCACATTTCTGCTGCAGTTGTTTTGAACACTGTCTTCACCCTGACTCACATCCCACCTTTGTTCATCTGCTCTGCAATAATTCACTTGCAACTGGTCTCTGAACTCTGTCTGTGCCCCAGGCATGGGCACAGCATGCACCAAATCTGACCCTCCCAGTGCAACCACCAGACCATCATCCTGCATCCCAGGACTCTCCTGTCCTATCTGAGACACACTTGTGCAGCTCTCCAGGGGATGGGGAGTACAAGGACAGGTTCCGTAAAGGGAGCTGTGTGGGACTGGAGGTGGGAGAGGAGAAGACCTTTATGCCCCTCATGTGAATCCCTTGGGAGGAAACTCTGCCCCTCCTAGATCTGAGGCATTTTCCAGTTCTGAAAACAATAACACTATCCTGGGCCATGCCTTTGTACTCTCCAGATGACTTTCCAGCTCCTAACACTCTTTATGAGCCCCCATCATCACCCTCGTCCTGGAGAGATGGGGCCACTGAGCACTGGGAGAGCCCAGCCTGGAGACATCCCCATGGCCATCATTTCCTTCTGATGTTTTCCCTGCCCTGCACTCTCTGCTGTCCCCGTGTCTCTGTCCCCTAACCCGAGTGGGACCAAGCCCACCCCGAGCTCCCCTTTGAGCTCAGCCCGCTTGGGGCAGTGCTCAAGGGTTGTGCTGCCACTGCCCTGCTCTGCTTTCCTCAGCCCCTGCTCTCTGCTCACACACAGCCCTGTGGAACTTCACAGAATCACAACCAGTATTCCAAGTTGGAAGGGACCCACAAGGATCATCGAGTCCAACTCCTGAGCCTTCACTGCACCATCCCCCAGAGTCACACCATGTGCCCGGGAGTATCGTCCAAAGGCTTCTTAGACTTGCACCAAGCCAGCGGTGCTGAACCCCCACACAGGCACCTCCTGCTCCCAGACAGCAGCATCTCCAGCTTCTGGGGAAGGGAGAGGGGATGCAGCCATCACTTAAGTTATGCCAAACAGGGTATTCACGTTGAACCTTCATGTCTGCCTCACCCCTCCGGGAGGATTTGTGGGCATGTGCTGGGAATTCCTGGAGGCGCTGCCATTGCTGGAGGAGCTGCGTTTCTGCTCTTCCTCCCCCTGTCCTGGCTTTAGCTCTCCAGAAGGAAACATTTGCTTAGAGAGGCCTCAAAACACCCCCAAGTCCTTCTCCATAAAATACCCGCCCTCCCAGTTTTGTGAAATCACCTGGTACAAGCAGGGAAGGTGTCCACACAAGTTCTCGGAGAGGGGCAGAGGCAAATGGAAAGAGCCTGCAAGATCTCTCTGGGCTGTAAACAAAGCATGAATTTGTATCTCTCTCAGTTTAATGAAACACAAGTGTTTTCCTAAGGAGGAGAAGTTATGAGGAAGACCAAACTCCTCTCTTAAACCAAATGTAAATCC
>NW_020957442.1:42841-44033 GCF_003031625.1 Empidonax traillii | reverse complement strand
AACAGTGCCTGAAATTGAAAGCGGGAGCTCTGCAAGTGCAACGACCGCAGTAGGGGGTGAGGCAGGGCCCCCACTCGACACAATCTATCCTTGTGGAAAAAGCCCTGCTAAACACAGCCCTGCAGCAGGACCAGTCCCAGCCACTCTGCAAGGCACAAGCAGAGTCCTTTCTTCTCTTTGGCTCCCACAGATCTGACTTGATACCCTTAGAGAGGCTAGGAGATGAGCCCATGCCAAATGTCTTAAAAGGAAAACCCACAGCTAGGCATCCTCTCTTTTTTGAAAGCACAAAGCACCACACCAAGCATTGCCCTTCTCCACATACCAGCAAAACTCTCAATCGCACAGGCGAGATCCACGCTGTGCGCTACAGTTCAAAAAGAGAAGCGTACTAAGAGAGAAAACTTTTAGTGTCATTCCCCTTCCAACTGCAAGCTTCGAGGCACTGCCATTCGACTAGGAGTGAGTTTCCCTTTGCCTCCTTTCGACTGTACAGCCCTTCTTCAGAGCGTTGAGCGTTCTTCTCGGCTGCAAGGAGGAGGGCGAATGCAGCAAGGTCGCTTTGCCCAGCTCGTCTCACTCTTCGGCGGCTGAAGCTGACACTCTCCACTTGCTGGAAAGAGCTTGACTGTAAGCGCTTCAGAGTACGTCTAGCTAAGATGAACGTGCAGTGCCTTGTCATATGTGCCAAGTGGAAAGGCTTCGAAGCAGACACTGCCAATGCATAGAAGTTTGCAATTCAACAGGGTAGACCCCAAAAACTTTCTTTTTTGGCACACTTCCTCGTGGTGCCTTGTTTTTAGCTGCTTGTGCTTTTAAGCCCTTTTAACCAAGCAGAGTCCAGAACGTCTGCATCAACCCATGCAGGGTGAAAGGAGCCCGACAACGAGACATTGGTGCATTCACCCTCTCTTTGCATCGGAGAAAAATGCGCAGCGCTCTGTGGATGGGTGTACAGTTGAAAGGATGCAAGGGGAAAAGGACTCCCACTCAAATAGCTCTATCTTGAACTGTGCAGTTGGAAGAGGTGCGTCACTAAAAGTTTTCTGTCTTGACACGCTTCCCTTTTCTAGGTGTAGTCTAAAGGAGCAGTGTGGATGGCGGTTGTGTGATGGAGAGTTTTGCTGGTACGTGGAGAGACGAAGTGCGGTGCTTGGTGTGGTGCTTTTTGGTTTTAAGAGAGAGGATATAC
>NW_020957442.1:38265-40178 GCF_003031625.1 Empidonax traillii | reverse complement strand
AGAGCCTGGAGCTCCCCCAGGTTCTGCACACACTGAGACACCGTGGGAATCCCAGATCCACCATCTGTCATCTCTGGGGGAGTTGTCTCTTCCAAGAGAAACCATTCTACTATTTTCCAATCTTGAGCAAATTTTGGAGTCAGGGAGAAAATGAAAATAAAGGGCAGCCTCAAGCCCCTGTGCTCTGGTTTTTGATGAAAGAGGATGGTCCCTGTCTCAGGGAGGGGTTTGGCAATGGTTGCATCTTGGGGTTGGGCTGAGCAGGTGGGACCTGAAATTCTGCAGGCACCTAAACTGCAATTTTTTGTCCTCCTGCTCCATCCCTCACTCCAGAAGATGATGTTGATGCCTTCAATTGGCAGATTTTTTGAAATCTCCCTGTCCAATCTGTGGGCCTGAAACTCCTGCTGCCTCTCCCCAGTTAGTTCTCAATTGCAGGCAGGGGAGAGGGACGGTGCTATCACGTTTCTGCTGCAGTTGTTTTGAACACTGTCTTCACCCTGATTCACATCTCACCTTTGTTCATCTGCTCTGCAATAATTCACTTGCAACTGGTCTCTGAACTGTGTCTGTGCCCCAGGGATGGGCACAGCATGCACCAAATCTGACCCTCCCAGTGCAACCACCAGAGCATCATCCTACAGCCCTGGACTCTCCTGTCCTATCAGAGACACACTTGTGCAGCTCTCCAGGGGATGGGGAGTACAAGGACAGGTTCCGTAAAGGGAGCTGTGTGGGACTGGAGGTGGGAGAGGAGAAGACCTTTATGCCCCTCATGTGAATCCCTTGGGAGGAAACTCTGCCCCTCCTAGATCTGAGGTATTTTCCAGTTCTGAAAACAATAACGCTATCCTGGGCCATGCCTTTGTACTCTCCAGATGACTTTCCAGCTCTTAATGTAATAAATTAGGGTGGGAAATGTTGTTTATCAAACACAATGTATCTATTGGTAAAAATACTCGACTAATTAATACTCAAAAGAAAAAGGGGGGATTGTAATAAATTAAGGTGGGAGATGTAGCTTATCAAACAGGATGTATCTATCAGCTATGTATCAGCTAAAAATACCAGACTAATTAATACTCAAGGGACTATATACTAGTTAAGTAAGAGACAAGATTGCCAGATGTTCTCAGAGTTACGACAATCCGTATAAGGAGGCAATTGCTATTAAAGAACAAAAGGGCAAGTAAAGTGCACTCGAGGAAGACTTCTTACTTCAGCCTCACGACCACCAGAAGGCAGAAAGGACCCCTTAGTAACAGCCCAAGCATGCGCAAGAGTACTACCACTACGTCAAGAAAACAGAACTAAGAAGTCATAAAAAGGGACTTATTTCAATGTTTGGCGCGGCAGTTGGTAGGGCGGTGACCCCCCTGTCGCCCAGCGCTGCATTTGCTCATATTCCGCTTGCTATTTCTCAGCAATAAATAAATATTAATTGGTACTTTTATCATTTGTGCTCTCAATTTATAACAACTTGGCGCCGTGACTCGGATAAGGAGCGGTGGCTGCGGCTCTTCGGGGAGGTGCCCCACGCTTGTTCGTGGCCCCGTTTGAGACCGACAGCTTACTGCAGCCTTACCGACGAACCCAAATTCCGGAATATTGAACAAGGACAGAACCGGTTAAACCCCATAGTATTCTGTGCACAGGAGTCCGGACGAAGACGATGGATTCGTAAGTATACCGCGCTTTGGTTCGCGGGGATTTCCGTCCGGGCAGGGTTGGTTTTCCTGGAATATAACGAATGAGAGGCTCGATATACTGAGCCAAGCGAGTGCGGACCCTCTAGTACTGCGGTTCCCATCTCCCACGAGGGACTGGGCCAGGAAAAAGGGGAGCGAGTGTATGTGTGATTGTGAATATTCCAGAAGATGGGAGCGAAGGGTAGCAAGCCTTCAACTCCCATG
>NW_020957442.1:35144-36791 GCF_003031625.1 Empidonax traillii | reverse complement strand
GTACCCCTGAACTCTGCTGACTTGAGAGAATTTAAAAGGACTGAGATGGGAAATTTAATCGAGGACCCCCTTGGAGTTGCTGAAAGGTTAGACCAATTCCTAGGACCCAGCCTTTATACTTGGGATGAGATGCAATCCATCCTGGCCCAATTATTTACCACCGAGGAACGAGACATGATCAGACGGGCTAGGATGAGACTTTGGGATGCACAACATGCCCAGGGACCTCAGGCAGACACAAAATGGCCACTCCAGAGACCTAATTGGAATAACCAGGACCCTCTCCACAGAACTCATATGCAGGATCTTAGAACAATGGTGATTCAGGATATTAGGGAAGCTGTGCCTCGTGGGCAAAACATTAATAAAGCCTTCAATGAAATGCAAAAGAAAGATGAAAGCCCAACAGAATGGCTGGAAAGATTAGGAAAAGCTCTACAGCTGTACTCAGGTTTTAATCCCGACAATCCATTTGGACAAGCATTACTTAAGACGCAGTTTGTGGCAAAATCATGGGAGGACATTAGGAAGAAAATTGAAAAATTAGAAGACTGGCAGGACAGAGGATTGGATGAGTTGTTGAGGGAAGCTCAGAAGGTGTACGTGAGGAGAGAGGATGAGAATACTAAACGACAAGTGAAGATGATGGTGGCAGCAGTAAGAGAAGATCGCAAGGGGGGGCTCAGAGACCGAAGAATTTTAGAAAGAGGTAAAGCGGAAGAAGTGATTAGGCGGGACCAGGGAAGTTGCTATTACTGTGGAAAAAGGGGACATGTGAAAAGAAATTACAGACAGCGAATTCAAGATGAAAAAGTTTTAAAGACAGAATAGGAGAGTCAGGGGCTCTATATTTTAGGGGACCGGAGTCATCCTGAGCTCTTGATAAAACTGAAGATAGGTCCCCACAAACAGGAATTCACCTTTTTAGTTGATACAGGAGCCGAAAAATCGACTATTAGACAGGTTCCTGATGGATACCAAGTATCCCCAGAGAAAGTACAAGTAATCGGAGCAAAAGGGGAACCATTTAAAGTAAATAAGATTAAGAATGTACTTTTTGAAACCCAAAACAAATTCGGCATTGGTGAACTCCTGCTCGTTCCAGAAGCAGAATATAATTTACTGGGATGAGACTTAATCGTAGAATTACAATTGGAAATTAAAGTCCAGAACCAAGAGTTAAAAATATCGGCTTATCCCTTGACAATTGAGGAAGAGAAACAAATAAATCCAGATGTTTGGTATTCCCCTGACACAATTAGTAAATTAGATATTTCCCCAATTGAAGTTCAAATTCTGAATCCACACATACCAGTAAAAGTTAAACAGTATCCAATATCCTTGGAGGGAAGGAGGGGTTTAAAACCAAAGATTGATAGATTATTAGCACAAGGAATATTAGAACCTTGTATGTCACCTTTTAATACCCCTATTTTACCCGTAAAGAAGCCGAATGGGAAATATAGACTAGTGCATGACCTAAGAGAAATAAATAAAAGAACTGTTACTCGATTTCCAGTGGTGGCTAATCCTTACACCTTACTCAGTAAATTGGGACCACATAGTTTATGGTATAGTGTAATTGATTTAAAGGATGTTTTCTGGGCATGTCCCTTAGCTGAACAAAGTAGAGATTATTTTGCTTTT
>NW_020957442.1:29979-34937 GCF_003031625.1 Empidonax traillii | reverse complement strand
ATTTCCAGTGGTGGCTAATCCTTACACCTTACTCAGTAAATTGGGACCACATAGTTTATGGTATAGTGTAATTGATTTAAAGGATGTTTTCTGGGCATGTCCCTTAGCTGAACAAAGTAGAGATTATTTTGCTTTTGAATGGGAAGACCCTGAAACAAATAGAAAACAGCAATTAAGATGGACTGTATTACCGCAAGGTTTTACAGAATCCCCTAATCTATTCGGGCAAGCATTAGAGGGATTGTTAGAAGAATTCAAAGTACAACAAGGAAATGTCTTATTACAATATATAGATGACTTGTTGATTGCAGGGGAAACTGAAGAAAAGGTGAAAGTGGAAAGCATAAATCTTCTAAATTTTCTGGCAAGTAAAGGCTTAAAGGTTTCACGAGAAAAATTACAGTTTGTAAAAAAGAAAGTTAAGTATTTAGGACATTACCTGTTTGATGGGAAAAAAATACTTGATCCTGAACGAATCAAAGGCATTATGAATTTACAGATGCCACAGACAAAAAGGCAAATTTGGCAAGTATTGGGGTTATTGGGATACTGTAGGCAGTGGGTAGAAAATTACAGTCACAAAGTCAAGTTTTTATATGAGCAATTAGTTAAGGAAGAACTCCCCAAATGGACCCCTGAGGAACAAAAGCAGTTTGAAGCACTGAAAGTTGAATTAAGTCAAGCTCCTGTTTTAAGCCTGCCAGATTTAAAAAGACCTTTTCATCTATTTGTAAATATACATGAAGGGACAGCTTTTGGAGTACTTACTCAAGAATGGGCTGGACAAAAACGAATGGAAACAACGAATGGAAACAACAATGTCCTCTATCAAAACTCCGTCTCAAAAAAGGAGACTGGGTGCATTCCTGGCTTTTTGGCGCAATTCCAATCCCGGTCAGCAGGGGCCGCTGTTGGATCACCGGAGGGGCAGAGCCTGCAGCTGCTCCCTGACAAGGGCGATTGTCGCCCCACGCCCCGAGAAGGGGAAGAGAAAGGGGATGTTTCTGCCTCATCCAAGGACAAGGGTCAGGTGATATGTCCCCCTGGAGCAGCTCTCTGTCCTCCAGGAGAGGAGGAGCTGTGGACGTGTTGCCTTGCCAAGCCAAGCCAAGCACAGGCAATTCCCCACCAGAACTGGTGCAGACGACCCCAGGGGTTGGCACAGGGCAGATTCCTGATGACAGGGACAAACCCACTGGGTGTTACAGGGATGACTGTAAACCACATTTTCCGTGGGGGTTGCCAGTGGAGTGGGAAAGGAAAGGAGGAGAACACGGTGAGAGCAGGAGCTGGAGGAGCAGCCCCAATGCTCCCAGCTCCCACCTCTTGCCCAGCCCAACAAAGCCCAAGCAAGCCCAGCCTGGACCTGCCAGCCCCATTTTCCCAGCTCAGAAGCTCTGTCAGAGAGAACAGACCGGGCTGGGCGATTCTCCCTGGACACTGGTTGTGCTGGAGCGCTGCCTGGGCTGGCTGAGGGAGGACCTCAGCGGAACAGAGGTTGTGCTGCTGTTCAGTTCTTGCACGTGAGGCTTTAGAGGGAAAAGGAAAGCTCTTTCTTTCCCCTGCTGGCTGCAAGTCCTGCACAAGCCTCTGGCCCTGGCATACAGGAGAGCTGCAGGGAGCTGGGCCCTCTGCCTTCAGTTTTGCTGAAGGGGGCAGCGGTGACATCTCAGGAGACCAGTGACATCCCTGGACTCTGGTGACACCACAGGGGACATCAGTGGCATCACGGGGACATGGTGCTACTGCTTGGGACAGAGGTGACATCACAGAGACAGCAGTGACATTTTGGGGACACAGGGGACCACCCTTGGGGACAGCAGTGACATCACATGGGACAGTGGTGACATCTCATGGGACAGCAGTGACATCGCTGGAGACCAGTGACATCACAACTGTCTGGTGGCGTCACAGGGACTGTGATGACACAAATTGGATGGTTGTGACATCATTGGCAACACCAAAGACATCACAGGGACAGTGGTGACATCACTGGGGATGCCGGGGATGTTTGGGGGCTTTTGGGAGGGCACCTGCCCTTCAACATGGCACCCAGTACACCCCAAAAAAGTGCTGGGACCCCCCTAAACCGACGGGAAAAGGCTGGGAGAGGTCAGAAGAGTGAGGAGGGCAGCGGAGCTTTGGTTTCTTGTTCCCTCCTCTGTGTGAAAGTGTCGGGTCCCCACCCTCGGGTCCATGTCCCCAGCCCTGCGCCCCCCCGGCTCTGCTGGGACATGGAGTAGGACCAGGTCAGCTCCATGGGCTGAGACTGATGGGCTGAGCGGGGGCTGAGGGGAGCCCCCCATGTCCCCGGGGTGCAGGGACTGGGGGGTCATGTCTGCTGGGCCCCCCTAGCTTGGTGGGGGAGAGGAACTCGAGGGGGTGGTGGTGGGGTGGGATGATGCCACCCCTCGGGTCCCCAAGATCTGCTCAGGGTGGGGAAACTGAGGCACGGATTGAGGGAGGAGGGGCTGGCGGGGCTTTTCTCGAGGCTGCGGTTGGTTGCGGTGCCACCCCCATGCTGGGACCACCAAAAGAGGAAAGAAAGCCCTGAGCCTCTGTCTCTCAAGAGAAGGTGGTGCACAACTCGGCACTGCACAAAGAGCAAGAGTTTCCTGTGCAAAGCACCTTTGAACTGGCAGGTATCTTTCCCCGTTCTGAATCCTAGATGTAAAAGTAAAAGAAACTCTAAACCTAACCCTAACCCTAACCCAAACGCTAAATCCTAACCTTAACTGTAACCCTAACCCTAACCCTTGTTAACCCTAACCCTATCCCCTTCCTTACACTAATTTAAATGCCCTCCCAATAATTCCCAAGCCTGTACAGAAATCTCATCTTCTCTCTTTCTCAGAGGCCCCCACTTATGTTGCAGAGAGACGGGCCTGTCCATCCACCTTCCAAGAACACGTCCCTTCGGCTGGCTCAGGGCTTCCTGTAGTCCCTGGCTTCTTCTCTTCGTCAGCTCCAAGAAAGGAAACAAAATCAGTGCAGGACTTTAGCATCACATCGGCCAAACCCCAACCATTCCCACACTCCCCCTCTCCTAAGTGCACCCAAGTCCTCGTGTCACCGCCTCCAGCAAGAGGTGCACAGCTTGCAGCTCCCACTGCGTGGTACACCTGGAACAGGGAAAACAAACTTCCAGTGGCATTTCTGACACTTCCCTGGGCGCCTGCTCCTCCCCGATACCTCCCCGACTCACCTGGGACGCTCATTTCTTTCCAAAGGTTACCGGGCTGGCACCTCCAAAGAGAAGAGGGTAATGCTTAAATGCCCAGCCCTGAAGTCCCTGCCATCGCCCACAAGGCCAACGCCAAAGCACCCTGACCTTGTCGCTCGGCTCCTCAGTCCGTGGTCTGCTCCTCTGGCAATACAGATGGGCACTGCAAAGAAATCACAGAGGCAAAGGCACATACGGACACATTCCCTCAGAGTGCAACATTCTGACCAAAGTTCCCCTCTCAGGTTCTTTTTCAGTCACCTCTTACTGCAAGGACCTCCTTCCCATTCTGCTGACTCTTGTCACCTTGTGTACCACTGGAAAAAAAACAAACCACAAGGTATGTGCTAAGATTCACCAATGATACAGCTCGCCATAAATATCTTTGCATTCAGACTGACCAGAATATTCTCACCTTGCTTGTCTGCCCTTTAATTCCGACAGCCCAATCGACCACTTGAATCTGACCTGGAAAGAAAGGACAAAAGGTCGGTCACACAATGAATCACAGAATTAGAGCATCAGCTGGATTGGAAAAAACCTCTGAGATCATCAAGTCGATATCTTGATCCCCTACCACTCTGCATACTAGAGCCTGGCACTAAGTGCCACATGCAGTTTTATCTTAAAATCCTACTGGTACAGAGGATTCCCCGCTTTCCTGAGCTGCCCATTGAAATGATTGATTATCCTCTCCTCAGAGAATTTCTTCCTAATATCTAGCCTCAACCTGATCTGGCAGAGCTTAAGACCATGCCCTCTTGTCTTGTTGATAGCTGCCTGGGAGAGGAGATCAACCCCCACCTGGCTACAACCTCCTAGCAGGTAGTTGTAGAGTGTGAGGAGGTCTCCTCTGAGCCTTCTCCAGACTAAACAACCCCAGCTCCCTCAGCCTCTCCTCATAGGACCTGTGCTCGAGTCCCTTCACCAGCCTGGTTGCTCTTCTCTGGACCTGCTCCAGCACCCTGACACCCTTCCTGAGGGCCCTGAACTGGACACAGAACTCGCGGTGTGGCCTCATTAGTGCTGAGTCCGGGGGAAGTAATCACTTCCCTGCACCTGTTGGCCACACTGTCCCTGATCCAGGCAAGGATGTCACTGGCCTTCTTGGCCACCTGGGCACGCTGCTGGCTCATGTTCATCCATCCAAACTCCCAGGTCCCTTTCTGCCTGGCTGCTCTTCAGCCACTCTGTCCCCTGCAACAGGGGGTTGTTGTGGTCAAAGTGCATGACTGGGCACTTGGCCTTGTTGAACCTCATCCTGCTGGAATCAGCCAAACTCTCCAGTCTGTCAAGGTCCCTCTGCAGAGACCTCCTGCCTTCCAGCTGATCCACACTTCTCCCCAAGCTTGGTATCCTCTGCAAATTTGGAAATGGTGGACTCAATTCCCTCATCTAAATCATCAAGAAAGATATGAAACAGAACTGGGCCCAGCACTGATCCCTAGGGAACACCACTAGTGACCGGCCACCAACTGGATGCAGCCCTGTTCACTCTCACTCTCTGGACCCAGTCAGCCGGTAGTTCTTAACCCAGCAAAAAGTACACCTGTCCAAGCCCTGGACTGCCAGCTTTTTTTATGCTATGGGAGACGGTGTCCAAGGCCTTGCTGAAGTCCAGGAAGACACACCTACAGCCTTCCCCTTATCCACCAAGCGGGTCACTTGATCGTAAAAGGAGATCAGGTTGGTCAGACGTGACCTGCCTTTCCTAAACCTTTGCTGGCTGGCTCTG
>NW_020957442.1:27245-29785 GCF_003031625.1 Empidonax traillii | reverse complement strand
AGCCCTGGACTGCCAGCTTTTTTTATGCTATGGGAGACGGTGTCCAAGGCCTTGCTGAAGTCCAGGAAGACACACCTACAGCCTTCCCCTTATCCACCAAGCGGGTCACTTGATCGTAAAAGGAGATCAGGTTGGTCAGACGTGACCTGCCTTTCCTAAACCTTTGCTGGCTGGCTCTGATCCCTTGTCCATCCTGTAGGTGCTGTGTGATTGCACTCAGGATGATCTGCTCTGTACCTTGCCAGGCACTGAGGTCAGGCTGACAGGTCTGCAGTTTCCCGGGTCCTCCTTCTGGCCCTTTTTGTGGATCAGCGTGTCATTCCCCAACTTCCAATCAGCTGGGGCCTCCCCAGTGAGCCAGGATTGTTGGTAAATGAAGGAGAGCGGCTTGGCGAGCTCTTCCGCCAGCTCCCTCATCGCCCTTGGCTGAATCCCTTTGGGTCCCATAGACTTGGGAGGATCCAAGTGGCTCAGCATGTCACAAACTCTTTCCTCCTGAATTCCAGATGCTATTCAGCATCTTATCTGTCTACAAACTGCAGAAGCTTCTTGATCTCTGACAAGAAGCACCTGCCAGAACTGCAAGAACAGACGCACACCCACCTCTGCCTCGGGGCCTTGGGCAAAGGGTTGGCAAGGGAGAGGCCCAGGAGCCTTGGGACCTGCCCAGCTTTCCTCCTCCCAAGGGCCTCCCGCTTGTCTCCTGACACCCTGTTGGCCCCAGGCCTTGCAGGCTTCTGGCTCACGGCCCGCTGGCACCATCCCACCAGCCTGACCCCCCTCTTTGCCCTGTCTCCAGCCGCTGCTCCCTTTGCTGGCAAGGCTCTATCCAAGGAAAACCCTGGTTATCAGCAATGGCACCTGTGCGATGACTGCAAGGCTCGAGTGTGCCAGGCAAGAGCAGGAGCACAGAGAGCCTGAGGAGCCAGGAGATGCCCTGGCTGGGCATCGTGCTGCTGTGGGATGAGTTGACAATTTTCAGCCCCCGTGCTCTTCCACAAAGGCTGGGATGTCACAAGGCCCTTGGCTGGCAGCCAGGGGAACACGGCTGTGATACTGGCACTGAACCAATCCATTGCCAGGCGTAAGGGGGATACTTTTGATTTAGATGATCAATGGAACAGGGAGGGGTAAGAAAGTCATTGTATTGGCATGTGACACCAGCCAAAGTATTGTACAATGGAACTTTTTTGCACAAGTTGACAGTAAGGCTCATTGTAGTTTTAGCAAAGTTTACTGGATGTCCCTTATTATCACAGCTAAATTCTTCCTTGGCTTGGCTACATTCTGCAAGTTAGATACAAATCCCCTTGAAACACAATGGTAGAGGTCATCCATAGGGCTGAGGAAGGTGATGGGGAGAGGAAGATGATCTGGGCAGGGGTTGTTGGCCCCTTGCCCTACAGACGCAATGCACATCTGTATGCACGCCCAGACTGTTGCCATGAGGTGATGAACGGGCGCTTGTTTGGCTGCCTCTCAAGCACCACCTTATACTGCATCCTGGCCCTACGGAGTGTAACGTAGAGCTGATGGAATGGGGTGTCGACACTGCTGGGTGGAGCGATGCTCATCCTTCCATCCACACTGTGCTGCTCCGCGGGGACACCCGCCAAGCACGGGCACCGACCAGCCCTGCAGAGCCTGGTAGGCCTGGCCTGTCTGTGCAGGTGAGCACAGTTTATTGATAGGAAGCAACAGGGAAAGCAACAGGGGCCCTGACTCCCCCGGCTCCCCCCAGAGATGCCACAGGGCACCGTCCGCAACAAGATCCTGGTGAGGGTCAGGTACTTCGTGTTGCGTTTTGTCTTCCTGGCGCTGGGACTCGGCTTCTACCTGTGGGAGAAGGTAAAGGGGGGACCCTGGCGGTCATGTCACCCCTTTGCCACAGAGCTCCTGAGCCGCTGGCAGCCGCAGCCCCTCCCCGTGGCCTCGGGTCCAGCCGGGATCCCCCAGTCCATCTCCACCCGGAGTTTGGGGGGGTCGTGTGTCCCCGCATTGCCCACAGCAAGTTGCACAGCTGAAAGGGTTCTGGAGCCAAACTCTTCCCTGTATTTATTACCTTGGGGTCTCCTCCGTAGAAAGCACAGCACCACATGGACTATTCTGAGGTGTGCAGGCATTTGGACTTCTGCCTGTCTCACACACCCACACGAAGTCAGGTGTAGTGCTGCCCTCAGAGAAAACCCACCCAATCTTGCCGCAACTAAAGCCATGGAATTTTCTCTGTTTCATTGGCATTCAAGATGAGGCTGTGCCTGTGTCCAGAACAGAGGCTCAGAAAAGCGTTTCTTAAGTTTCCACTGAAATCTGGTGCGGACATGACCAAGGCACTGGTGGCACTCGGAGTGAACAGTAGTGTTTCCAGTGGCTCTCTGAAGGAACACAAGTGTCCAAGGAAACCAACACAAGTGTCCAAAGAAGTCCCACTACTCCAGCACTGAATGAGCTTCTTCAGGCCACTTTCATTTCCTGTCTAAGTTTAATTTCCGTGGAAGGAGGTTTCGGCCTACTTTAATAGGAGTTAATTTCCAAACTGC
>NW_020957442.1:24862-26077 GCF_003031625.1 Empidonax traillii | reverse complement strand
TTACTTTCTTGGTGCCTGAAAATCAGGACCTGGACTCAATGGTCCCGAGGGGACCCTCCCACCTCAGCACGTTCCAGGATTCCATCCAGTGCAACTGTCCGAGTCCAGCACTGCCCCAGCAACCCCTAAACCACTAAACCCTGTCACTCAGCGCCAGATCCAGGCGCCTCTGAAACACCTCCCAGGCTGCTGACTCCACCTGGGCAACCTATTCCAGTGCCTGAGCACCCAAAAAACACAGCGGAAAACATTTCTCCAGCAGCTGACCTGAATCTGGCCTGCCTCAGCCTCAGCTCATTTCCCCTGCTCCTCCCACCACAGGCTCCTTTCCAGCAGCCCCCTCAGGAGAAGGCGGCTCAGGGCTCCCTTCTGCCCCCGCCGACGGTCCCGCTCGGCTCTGGACGGAGACAAACGCGCCCAGCCCCGGCCTGACACCCCGCGGGGGCCACGCACCGGGGCTCTCTCACTGGAGGTCACTTACCGGGGGTCCCTCACCGAGGGTAACTTTTTGGGGGTCCCTCACCGAGCGTCGTTCACCCAGGGGTCTTTTACAGAGGGTCGATCACCGCGAGTCGCTTCCAGTGGCTCACTCACCAGCGGCCACTCGCAGGAGGCCACTGACCGGGGCCGCGCACGGGGGGTCCCTGCCCGGGGGCCGCCGGTCAAGGGAAGCTCCGCGGCGCTCCCGGCCCTGCCCGCTCCCACCCAAACCCCACCGACCGCCCTCTTCGCCCCGTCCTGACCAATCCCCGCCTCGCCACGCCCACTCCGCGTCCTCCCATTGGCTGCGCGTGCTAAGCCGCGGGGCGAGGAGCGCGCGGGGAGGCTTCGGCGCGTCGAGCCCCGCACGAGGAGCGTTGGGTGGAACCTTGGAAGGAAATGCTGGAAATCCGGGAGGGATCGGCTGTAGCCCGGAAGTGCTGGGCTCCTGCTCTTCCTTCCGGCCTTTGCCTGGTCAAGTGCATCCTCTGGGAGGAGCGAGCTCTGCTGCTTCCTGCCCCTGCCAGGCAACAGGGAGACCCGTCTAGAGGGGCTCCTGTGTCTGACTCCAGCAGGTCTCCCAGAGCCTCTGCCAGGGATGGAGTCCCTTGCCACAAGGAACTGCGATGCCGAGAAATTCCTCTCCTGCTCTTGCCATACCACACTGGGAGAAAGCCCTGGACTTGGCAACACCTGCTTTTGCTGAAGGAGACGACCCCCCGCACGTTGCTGCCC
>NW_020957442.1:22092-24549 GCF_003031625.1 Empidonax traillii | reverse complement strand
GGTGTCTCGGGGACAGTAGCTGCTGGGCCACCTACTCCTGGCAATGCCTCACTGCAATGGCCTGGGCTCCCACTCTTCCTTGCAGCCTTTTCCTGCCCATGTGCATGTTCAGCCAGGAGCGGGCTCTGCTGACAGCCGCAGCTCCAAGGGAGCAGGAACTCCTATCGACAGAGGCTTCTCCATCTGCAGACCAGCGGGTCTCACCGACGCTCTGGGCACGATGAAGGCTGTGACCAGAAGTAAGGCAGGTGTGCAGAAGATATTCCCTTTCTTGGTCGTCCACAGACGGAAAAATAGAGCACCCTGGAGATGGGAACAGCCAGCCTTGACTCTCTACCCCTGGGGCAGCATCCTGAGAGCCATGGATTGGGCACTGGTGACTCCAGGACTCTTTCAACTGTGCAACTTGCTGCTACCAATGCCTTCCCTCCAGCCTGAAGCTCGCTTATGGCTTCTATGCTTTTCCTTGCCAGTTGTATTCTCAGGCATGACACAGGTCTCCTGACAGCTGTGGCTCTAAGGGAGCCAAGAGAGAGCACTCCCTGTGGACAGGACTCCAGCAGATCTCCCAGAGGCTCTGCCAGGGACAAAGTGCCTTGCCAGAAAGTAATTGTGGTGCAGAGATCTTCCTGCTCCTGCTCCTGCCTTACTGGTTCAGGAGAGAGCCCTGGACCTGGGATACCTGCCTTTGCACAGAAGGATCTTGTGCAGCAACATATGGAAAGTAATCTAGTACTGCACTGCCGAAGCGTCGAGGGAGCAATGGATTGGGCACTGGTGGCTCCGGGACTCTTTCAGCTGTGCAGCTTGCTGCGGGCAATGCCTTCCTTGGACCTTTTCCAGGCTGGGGAAATTCCAGCCTTTCCCTTGCCAGGTGCATCCTCAGAGATGAGACAGGTCTCCTGATACCTGTGGCTCAGAGGGAGTGCGAGAGCTCTGCCAGAGGCACTGGGAGGGATGGAGTGTTCCTCTACAAGGAAGCTGAGTGCGCAGATATTCCTCCATTTGCCCTTAGCCAGCCAAAGGGACGTGCTTTTGGAAGGTGGATGGACAGGTCCATCTCTCTGCAAGGTAAGTGGGGACCTCTGAGACAGAGAGACGATGAGATTCCCATACAGGCTTGAGAACTACCGGGAGGGCTTTTGAAGTTAGTGTAAGAAAGGGGATAGCGTTAGGGTTAACAAGGGTTAGGGTGAGGGTGAGGGTGAGGTTTAGGGTTAGATTTAGGGTGAGGGTTAGGGTGAGGGTAAAGGTTAGGGTTTGGGTTCGAGTTAGGGTTGGGACTCGGGTTAGGGGGAGGTGGTGGGGGAGGGTGCGGAACACGAAAAATATCGGCACCTTAAAACACTGCTTTTGCAGCACAGCCAGTCGCCAGAGAAAAAATCCTTAAAACTATTGGCGAAATGGCTGGATAATAGACAGGAAAAAGTCCCTCGCGTTTTTAATCTAACCGACTGGGACGAAATTGGGTTTTATATCTGGACTGACAAAAACAACAAAGTCGTGGGAGCAAGTTCGGCGCTGGAGGCTTGGAGGGATGTTCTGATGGTCCTACAGGACCAGAGGATGAACGAGAATTCAATTTCTCCTCCCCGTTCCCCGCACCAATATAATCCGGACTGTGGCAAAACCCTTAAAAGGCAAAGCGGCAAAGGCAAATCTCCTGGGTCCTACTGCCCGTCTGCGCCGCAAAATGGCGCCGGCCATGAGGGAGGGAGGCGGACTCGTAGCGCGGCGCGGGAAAGATCTAATTGCGTCACCCCTAGAGCACGCCCAAAGTATCCTCCCACTGTAGACTCCTCCCCTGAACACTCCCCCTCGGTTACATCACGCTACGGTAGTCACGAGGGGTGGAAACAAGATGGCGTCAGGGCCGGTTCCGCCGAAAACATCTGGCAACATGGCGGCGCCCATGATCGGCATGCCTCCGATACATCGCGGCTAGTATCCCATGCCGATATCTGGAGGGACTGTAAGGTTCAGGCGCTTCAGGCGGGTGACACAGATTTCCTTAAAGCTTTTCCAATTTATTTTGACGAAGGACCGACACCTCAGTGGACACCAATCTCTTATCCGATACTGAAGGACATTAAAAAAGCTATTGCGGAATACGGGTTGGGTGCGCCGTTTACTCTGGGTTTATTTGATTCTATGTTTCAGGCGTATACCTTAATTCCATATGATGTCCGTATGATTACTAATGGCTTGTTAACAGCGGTTCAAAATTCTGTCTTTGAAAATGAATGGAAATCTCTTATTACTAAATATGTTACTGACAAATTGTCCAATAAAAGGAGTCCTCCTGACCATTACAAAAACATGCTATATGGTGAAGGGGCATTTTCAACAAGAGAGTCTCAGGTCACAATTGAAAAGCAATACTTAAACATCTCTCGTGACCTTGCTTTACAGGCAATAAAAAAGGTTGCTGATGCTTATGCATCTGCACCTTCCTTC
>NW_020957442.1:19185-20589 GCF_003031625.1 Empidonax traillii | reverse complement strand
TCGAATTGGAACTACTAGGCACAGCTATAACAAGCGCGTGCATGACATTTGTACCAAAAGCCAATATCTCTAAAAATAAATTTCTGGATGTTACCTCAAAAAAGGGCATCTATCAAACTACAGCACTATGGTGTAATGGCACCACACCAACAAAAATTCTAGTAGGATCTATGACACATCCCAGAGAATTACACCCTGGAGACTTTTTAATCTGTGGAGAGAGAGCATGGAATGGAATCCCAGCTAATCCCACGGGAGGTCCATGCACAATAGGTAAAATCACTCTGTTCCATCCATTCAATTTTAGCATACCCGGAGAAATAAAATCAAAAGTTGTCTAGCCTGGTATGCGCACTAAGACCAAAAGACAAATTATGACCTCCTCAGCAACAGAAATTATTAGAAGGGAAAAAGAAAAATATCCGCTTGCCTGGGACTCCTATCCACACAAACCCAACACCCACCTCTCATCTGAACAAAATGCTGCTACTCCCATAACAACAATCAATAGCAATAACAGTCCTTTGGCATTTCCTAATTCACTTACACACCTTCAATTGTCTAATTTTCAAATAAATTTTGGTAATTCGGATACTGGCAACTCTAAATTCCCAATATTACAAGCTAAGGAAATGCAGGAACCATCCAGCCCAACATCATCTTCACTGAAGGACTATTTACCTGTAGCTCAAAACTGCGATCCTTCAGTGTGGCTATGGCCTAGCAGTAAGGATTTTTGGATATCATTCTTTGCTGCAGGCATAGCCTCTGATCATGCACTTACCACCTTAAGCCACATGACCTGCTGGATGGCCAAGGAAGCTAATGCCACCGCACTCACACTCCAAGGATTGTTAGAAGACACATTGACACTAAAGGGAGTCTCTTTACATAATCGTGCGGCTATAGACTTTTTACTGGTCCTACATAATCATGGATGTCAGGAATTCACTGACCTGTGCTGTCTAAATTTTTCAGATCATTCAAAATCAATTCAGGCAAACATCGATACAATCCACGAATTAGTTTCCAAGTTAAGGCAAGATCCCAAATGGCACACTCCAGACATATTTGAAGGTCTAAAGTGACCTTCACTTCCAAATTGGGCGAGGCAAATACTTTTGGTTTGTGTGTCAATTTTAATTTCAGTCGTAGCTGTGTTGTGTTTAATGTCATGTTTAGTTACTATTTTCAAAAGGTACTGTCTTCCAAATGCTAATGTTGCACAAGTAGAGACAAGCCCACCGGACTACGAAACCATCCACCTTCAAAAAGATAAAAAAGGGGGAGATGCGAAAACACAGAAAAGAAATGATTTCTACCACTGGAAAGAAGCCTACAAAAAATATTAAAAGGACTCTTTATTTATTACCATGGACATGGACGTTATTTATCCAGATATTT
>NW_020957442.1:15252-19000 GCF_003031625.1 Empidonax traillii | reverse complement strand
GCCCACCGGACTACGAAACCATCCACCTTCAAAAAGATAAAAAAGGGGGAGATGCGAAAACACAGAAAAGAAATGATTTCTACCACTGGAAAGAAGCCTACAAAAAATATTAAAAGGACTCTTTATTTATTACCATGGACATGGACGTTATTTATCCAGATATTTATGGACAGTTTTAATAGTTTTTAATGTATTTAATATTTATTATAAGAGTTATATTCATATTTATATTGTAAGGTTTTATTCCCCTCAGGGATCACAAGTTTCTGATTGGTTAAGAAGTGGTTAGCTATGATTTGACAGCTAGTGCCGCAGTATAGGCGGGCATAGCTGAGGCAACTCGTTTTGTTATTGGTTATTGTAATGGCGCGCTATGTTTGTACGGGATTTATTGGTTCTACCCCCTGTCACTCATGTAACTCCTCCCTTTGTTCTAGTCCCTTCTTCCCCAAACCTATATAAAACCCTTGTTAACCCCTCGGGCGGGAGCGACATTTATTCCCCAGAGGGTGCCGCAAGTCCCAGGAGCCCCCATCATTTTTCCCCTGGGATTAATAAATCATCAATAATTCATCGAACCCTCATGTCGCTCATCTCCTTCTCCGCCCCCGGGCTGCGGCAGGGTTAGGGTTTGGGTTAGGGTTCGGGTTAGGGTTAGGGTTCGGGTTAGGGTTCGGGTGAGTGTTAGGCTTTCGGTTAGGGTAGGGTTAGGGTTCGGTTTAGGGTTAGAGGTTCGGGTTAGCGTTAGGGTTAGGGGTTAGGGTTAGAGTTCGGGTTGGGGTTTGGGTTAGGGTTAGGTTTAGAGTTTCGTTTACTTTTACATCTAGGATTCGGAACGGGGAAAGATACCTGCCAGTTCAAAGGTGCTTTGCACAGGAAACTCTTGCTCTTTGTGTAGTGCCAAGTTGTGCACCACCTTCTCTTGAGAGACAGAGGCTCAGGGCTTTCTTTCCTTTTTTGTTGGTAGCAGCATGGTCCTGCCAGCCCCTCCTCCCTCAATCCGTGCCTCAGTTTCCCCACCCTGAGCAGCTCTTGGGGACCCTAGGGGTGGCATCATCCCACCCCACCACCACCCCCTCGGGTTCCTCTCCCCCACCAAACTAGGGGGGCCCAGCAGACACGACCCCCCAGTCCCTGCACCCCGGGGACATGGGGGGCTCCCCTCAGCCCCCGCTCAGCCCATCAATCTCAGCCCATGGAGCCGACCTGGTCTTCCTCCCTGTCCCGGCAGAGCCGGGGGTCGCAGGGCTGGGGACACGGACCCGAGGGTGGGGACACTATGCTGTCACACAGAGGAGGGGACAGGAAACCAAAGCTCTGCTGCCCTCCTCACTCTTCTGACCTCTCCCACCCTTTTCCCGTCAGTTTAGGGGGGTCCCAGCACTTTTTGGGGTGTGCTGGGTGCCGTGTTGAAGGGCAGGTGCCCTCCCAAAAGCCCCCAAACATCCCCGGCATCCCCAGTGATGTCACTACTGTCCCTGTGATGTCTCTGGTGTTGCCAATGATGTCACAGCCGTCCAATTGGTGTCATCACAGTCCCTGTGACGCCACCAGACAGTTGTGATGTCACTGGTCTCCAGTGATGTCACCACTGTCCCATGAGATGTCACCACTGTCCCATGTGATGTCACTGCTGTCCCCAAGGGTGGTCCCCTGTGTCCCCAAAATGTCACTGCTGTCTCTGTGATGTCACCTCTGTCCCAAGCAGTAGTACCATGTCCCCGTGATGCCACTGATGTCCCCTGTGGTGTCACCAGAGCCCTGGAATGTCACTGGTCTCCTGGGATGTCACCGCTGCCCCCTTCAGCAAAACTGAAGGCAGAGGGCCCAGCTCCCTGCAGCTCTCCTGTATCCCAGGGCCGGAGGCTTGTGCAGGACTTGCAGCCAGCAGGGGAAAGAGCGAGCTTTCCTTTTCTCTCTAAAACCTCACGTGCAAGAGCTGAACAGCAGCACAACCTCTGTTCCGGTGAGGTCTTCCCTCAGCCAGCCCAGGCAGCGCTCCAGCACAACCAGTGTCCAGGGAGAATCGCCCAGCCCAGCCTGTTCTCTCTGACAGAGCTCCTGAGCTGGGCAAATGGGGCTGGCAGGTCCAGGCTGGGCTTGCTTGGGCTTTGCTGGACTGGGCAAGGGCTGGGAGCTGGGAGCATTGGGGCTGCTCCTGCAGCTCCTGCTCTCACCGTGTTCTCCTCCTTTCCTTTCCCACTCCACTGGTAACCCCCACGGAAAATGGGGTTTACAGACATCCCTGTAACACCCAGTGGGTTTGTCCCTGTCGTCAAGAATCTGCCCTGTGCCAACCCCTGGGGTCGTCTGCACCAGTTCTGGTGGGGAATTGCCTGCCCTTGGCTTGGCTTGGCAGGGCAAAACATCCACAGCTCCTCTTCTCCTGGAGGACAGAGAGCTGCTCCAGGGGGACATATCACCTGACCCTTGTCCTTGGATGAGGCAGAAACATCCCCTTTCTCTTCCCCTTCTCGGGGCGTGGGGCGAAAATCGCCCTTGTCACGGAGCAGCTGCAGGCTGTGCTCCTCCGGTGATCCAACAGCGGCCCCTGCTGACCGGGATTGGAATTGCGCCAAAAAGCCAGGAATGCCACCAAGTCTCCTCTTTTGAGGCGGAGTTTTGGTACAGGATTATTTGGTCATTGTTGTGTCCTTTCGTTGTTCTACCAATACACATACATCCTTTAATAAAGGCTGTTATTTTTACTTTCTCCATACTTTTCACTTGGAGCCTCTTAAGTTTGGATTTACAATTGCTTTAAGGGAGGAGTTTGGTCTTTCTCATAACTTCTTCTCTTTAGGAAAACACTTGTGTTTCATTAAACTGAGAGAGATACAAATTCATGCTTTGTTTACAACCCAGAGAGATCTTGCAGGCTCTTTCCATTTGCCTCTGCCCCTCTCTGAGAACTTGTGTGGATACCTTCCCTGCCTGCACCAGGTGATTTCACAAAAGTGGGAGGGAGGGTATTTTATGGAGAAGGACCTTGGGGGTGTTTTGAGGCCTCTCTAAGCAAATGTTTCCTTCTGGAGAGCTAAAGCCAGGACAGGGAGAGGAAGAGCAGAAATGCAGCTCCTCCAGCAATGGCAGCGCCTCCAGGAATTCCCAGCACATGCCTACAAATCCTCCCGGAGGGGTGAGGCAGACATGAAGGTTCAACGTGAATACCCTGTTTGGCATAACTTAGGTGATGGCTGCATCCCCTCTCCCTTCCCCAGAAGCTGGAGATGCTGCTGTCTGGGAGCACGAGGCGCCTGTGTGGGGGTTCAGCACCGCTGGTTTGGTGCAAGTCCAAGAAGCGTTTGGACGATACTCCCGGGCACGTGGTGTGACTCTGGGGGATGGTGCAGTGAAGGCTCAGGAGTTGGACTCGATGATCCTTGTGGGTCCCTTCCAGCTTGGAATACTAGGTGTGATTCTGTGAAGTTCCACAGGGCTGTGTGTGAGCAGAGAGCAGGGGTTGAGCAAAGCAGAGCAAGGCAATGGCAGCACAGCCCTTGAGCACTGCCCCAAGCGGGCTGAGCTCAAAGGGGAGCTGGGGGTGGGGTTGGTCCCACTCGGGTTAGGGGACAGAGACACGGGGACAGCAGGGAGTGCAGGGCAGGGAAAACATCAGAAGGAACTGATGGGCATGGAGATGTCTCCAGGTTGAGCTCTCCCGGTACTCAGTGGCCCCATCTCTCCAAGACGAGGGTTATGATGGGGGCTCATATAGAGTGTTAGGAGCTGGAAAGTCATCTGGAGA
>NW_020957442.1:8643-15059 GCF_003031625.1 Empidonax traillii | reverse complement strand
TCGGGTTAGGGGACAGAGACACGGGGACAGCAGGGAGTGCAGGGCAGGGAAAACATCAGAAGGAACTGATGGGCATGGAGATGTCTCCAGGTTGAGCTCTCCCGGTACTCAGTGGCCCCATCTCTCCAAGACGAGGGTTATGATGGGGGCTCATATAGAGTGTTAGGAGCTGGAAAGTCATCTGGAGAGTACAAAGGCATTGCCCAAGATAGCGTTATTGTTTTCAGGACTGGAAAATACCTCAGATCTAGGAGGGGCAGAGTTTCCTCCCAAGGGATTCACATGAGGGGCATAAAGGTGTTCTCTTCTTCCACCTCCAGTCCCACACAGCTCCCTTTACGGAACCTGTCCTTGTACTCCCCATCCCCTGGAGAGCTGCACAAGTGTGTCTCTGATAGGACAGGAGAGTCCAGGGCTGCAGGATGACGCTCTAGTGGTTGCACTGGGAGGGTCAGATTTGGTGCATGCTGTGCCCATGCCTGGGGCACAGACAGAGTTCAGAGACCAGTTGCAAGTGAATTATTGCAGAACAGATGAACAAAGGTGGGATGTGAGTCAGGGTGAAGACAGTGTTCAAAACAACTGCAGCAGAAAAGTGATAGCACCGTCCCTCTCTCCTTCCTGCAGCTGAGAACTAACTGGGGAGAGGCAGCAGGAGTTTCAGGTCCACAGATTGGATAGGGAGATTTCAAGAAATCTGCCAATTGAAGGCATCAACATCTTCTTCTGGAGTGAGGGATGGAGCAAGAGGACAAAAAATTGCAGTTCAGGTGCCTGCAGAATTTCAGGTCCCACCTGCTCAGCCCAACCCCAAGCTGCAACCATTGCTAAACCCCTCCCTAAGACAGGGACCATCCTCTTTCAACAAAAACCAGAACACAGGGGCTTGAGGTTGCCCTTTATTTTCATTTTCTCACTGACTCCAAAATTTCCTGAAGACTGGAGAATAGTAGAATGATTTCTCTTGGAAGAGACAACTCCCCCAGAGATGACAGATTTTGGATCTGGGATTCCCACGGTGTCTCAGTGTGTGCAGAACCTGGGGGAGCTCCACGCTCTCAACCTGTGCCTTTCTCCTCCCCGGCAGCAGCTCCCAGGCAGGCACAACCACTAAAGGTCAGTGATTCCCTCCCTCCGATCCAAGGTCCTTCAGCACTGGGCCAAAACTACCCAGTTGCCACCACGAGGACATTGGGAGGTTCATCAGCTGGGATCTGTCTTGTCTCTAAGGTCATATCCTCCAGTAGATATTGGGGCTCTTGGAGCCCTGTGGATGCAGAGTAGGGTGGGGGCCAAGGGGAATGAGGACATTGCAAGGAGGATTTTGCTCCCAAGGGACAGGCAAACGCGGACCGTGCTCGGGGCTAACAGTGTCTACAAATGAAAGCGGGAACTCTGCAGGTGCAGGGACCGCAGTAGGGGGTGTGGTAGGGCCCCCAGTCGACCCAAACCCTCCTTGTGCGAAAAGCCCTGCTAAACCCAGCCCTGCCGCAGGACCAGTCCCAGCCACTCTGCAAGGCACAAGCAGAGTCCTTTCTTCTCTTTGGCTCCCACAGATCTGACTTGATACCCTTTGAGAGGCCAGCAGATGAGCCCATGCCAAGTGTCTTTAAAAAAACCCCCATAGCTAGGTATCTTCTCTCTCTTGAAACCACAAAGCGCCACAACAAGCATTGAACATCTTCCCTCTACATACCAACAAAACTCTCAGTCTCACAGGCGAGATCCTCTTTATGCCTTACAGCTCAAAAAGAGAAGTTTGTCAAGAGAGACTTCAGTGTCATTCCCCTTCCAACTGCAAACTTTAAGGCACTGCCATTCGACTAGGAGTGAGTTTCCCTTTGCTTCCTTTCGACTGTACAGCCCTCCACAGAGAGTTGCGCGTTCTTCTCGGCTGCAAGGAGGAGGGTGAATGCAGCAAGGTCGCTTTGCCCGGCTCGTCCCACTCTGCTCGGCTGAAGCGGACACTCTCGACTTTCATGGAAGTGCTTGTCTGTAAGCGCTTCAGAGTACGTCTAGCTAAGATGAACGTGCAGCGCCTTGTCATATGTACCATGTGGAAAAGTTTCGAAGCAGGGCGAGACTGCCAATGCTTAGAAGTTTGCAGTTCAACAGAGTAGACCCCAAAAACTTTCTGTCTTGGCACACTTCCTCGTAGTGCCTTGTTTTCAGGTTCTTGTGCGTTGAAGCCCTTTCAACCAAGCAGATTCCTGGGTGTCCACTTCAGCGCATGCAGTTGACAGGAGCCAGACAAAGAGACGTTGTTGCCTTCCCCTTCCTCCTTGCAGCCGAGGAGAACGAGCAGCTTTCTGTGAAAGGGTTTACAGTTGAAGGGATGCAAGGGGAAAAGGACTCCCACTCAAAAAGGTGTGCCTTGAACTGTGCAGTTGGAAGGAGTGCGTCACTGAAAGTTTTCTGTCTTGACACACTTCCTTTTTCTAGCTGTAGTCTAAAGAAGCAGAGTGTGGATCCCGGTTGTGTGGTGGAGAGTTTTGCCGGTACGTGGAGGGAAGAAGTGCAGTGCTTGGTGTGGTGCTTTGTGGTTTTAAGAGAGAGGATAACTAGCTGTGAGTTTTCTTTTTAGGATATTTGGCATGGGCTCATCTGCCAGGCTCTCTAAGAGTATCAAGTCAGATCTCTGGGAGCTAAAGAGAAGAAGGGACTCTGTCTATTTGGGAAGGAAATCGCCTTGCTCTCGTGTGCAGTGTGTAGCTAGCTGAAGGGTCGCGAGGAGCAGGGCGAAGGGGTCCTGGCTCGCTTTTTTGTACGGCATCAGTAGAGCGAACTCTCTGGACTCTGCAAGCATGGAAGCGCTTCAGGGTACAAGCAGTCGAGTACAAGGCACCGTTGGAGAAACGTCTCAAGAGAGAAAGCTTGTCAGGACCTATCCTCTCTAATTGCAATTTTCTAAGCATTGACAGTCCCTTTCTGCTCCGAAGCCCTTACCACTGAACACATCTGAAGACACACGGCATGTTCTTCTCGGCTAGATGTACTCTGAAGCGCTTTCAGGCTGGCAGAGTCCAGAGACTTCTTTCTGCTGCTGCCACACAGGGAAGTGAGGCAGGACAAAAGACTGCCGCCTCCGCCCTGCTCCTTGCCGGCGTTCTGCTAGGCACTGAACACAAGAGCTTGGCGGTTTCCTTCTCGCACGGGCAGAGTCCTTTCTTTGGTTCCCACAGGTCTGACTTGATACCCTTAGAGAGGCCAGCAGCTGAGCCCATGCCAAATGCCCTAAAAGGAAAACCCACAGCTAAGTATCCCCTCTCGATCGGGGGCCCTGCTTCACCCCCTACTGCGGTCGCTGAAGATACAGAGGCCCGCTTTTATTTGCAGGCACTGTTAGCCCCGAGCACGTTCTGCGTTTGCCTGTCCCTTGGGAGCAAAATCCTCCTTGCAATGTCCTCGTTCCCCTTGGCCCCAACCCTACTCTGCATCCACAGGACTCCAAAAGCCCCAATATCTACTGGAGGATATGACCTTAGAGACAAGATAGATCCCAGCTGTTGAATCTTGGATGGGAGGAAGGGAATCACTGACCTTCAGTGGTTGTGCTTGCCTGCGAGCTTCTACTAGGGAGGAGAAAGGCACAGGTTGAGAGCCTGGAGCTCCCCCAGGTTCTGCACACACTGAGACACCGTGGGAATCCCAGATCCAAAATCTGTCATCTCTGGGGGAGTTTTCTCTTCCAAGAGAAACCATTCTACGATCGACCCAACCCCTCAAAAAACTAAAAGTATTCTGTCTTGACAAACTTCCCTTTTCTAGATGTAGTCTAAAAGAGCAGTGTGGATGGCGATTGTGTGATGGAGATTTTTGCTGGTACGTGGAGAGACGAAGTGCGGTGCTTGGTGTGGTGCTTCGTGGTTTTAAGAGAGAGAGGATACCTAGCTGTGGGTTTTCCTTTTAGGGCATTTGGCATGGGCTCAGCTGCTGGCCTCTCTAAGGGTATCAAATCACATCTGTGGGAACCAAAGAGAAGAAAGGACTCTGCCCGTGCGAGAAGGAAACCGCCAAGCTCTTGTGTTCAGTGCCTAGCAGAACGCCGGCAAGGAGCAGGGCGACGGCGGCAGTCTTTTGCCCTGCCTCGCTTCCCTGTGTGGCAGAAAACTGCTCATTCTCCTCGGCTGCAAGGAGGAAGGGGAAGGCAACAACGTCTCTTTGTCTGGCTCCTTTCAACTGCATGCGCTGAAGCGGACACCCAGGAATCTGCTTGGTTGAAAGGGCTTCAACGCACAAGAACCTGAAAACAAGGCACTACGAGGAAGTGTGCCAAGACAGAAAGTTTTTGGGGTCTACTCTGTTGAACTGCAAACTTCTAAGCATTGACGGTCTCGTTCTGCTTCGAAACCTTTCCACATGGCACATATGACAAGGCGCTGCACGTTCATCTCTGCTAGGCGGACTCTGAAGTGCACACAAACAAGTGCTTCCCCTCGAGCTGAGAGTATCCGCTTCAGCCACCGCGGAGTGAGACGAGCCGGGCAAAGCGACCTTGCTCCATTCTCCGTCCTCCTTGCAGCCGAGAAGAACGCGCAACTCTCTGTGGAGGGCTGTACAGTCGAAAGGAAGCAAAGGGAAACTCACTCCTAGTCGAATGGCAGTGCCTTAAAGTTTGCAGTTGGAAGGGGAATGACACTGAAGTCTCTCTTGACAAGCTTCTCTTTTTGAGCTGTAGGGCACAAAGAGGATCTCGCCTGTGAGACTGAGAGTTTTGTTGCTATGTAGAGGGAAGATGTTCAATGCTTGTTGTGGCGCTTTGTGGTTTCAAGAGAGAGAAGATACCTAGCTATGGGGGTTTTTTTAAAGACACTTGGCATGGGCTCATCTGCTGGCCTCTCAAAGGGTATCAAGTCAGATCTGTGGGAGCCAAAGAGAAGAAAGGACTCTGCTTGTGCCTTGCAGAGTGGCTGGGACTGGTCCTGCGGCAGGGCTGGGTTTAGCAGGGCTTTCCGCACAAGGAGGGTTTGGGTCGACTGGGGGCCCTACCACACCCCCTACTGCGGTCCCTGCACCTGCAGAGTTCCCGCTTTCATTTGTAGACACTGTTAGCCCCGAGCACGGTCCGTGTTTGCCTGTCCCTTGGGAGCAAAATCCTCCTTGCAATGTCCTCGTTCCCCTTGGCCCCCACCCTACTCTGCATCCACAGGGCTCCAAGAGCCCCAATATCTACTGGAGGATATGACCTTAGAGACAAGATAGATCCCAGCTGATGAACCTCCCAATGTCCTCGTGGTGGCAACTGGGTAGTTTTGGCCCAGTGCTGAAGGACCTTGGATCGGAGGGAGGGAATCACTGACCTTTAGTGGTTGTGCCTGCCTGGGAGCTGCTGCCGGGGAGGAGAAAGGCACAGGTTGAGAGCCTGGAGCTCCCCCAGGTTCTGCACACACTGAGACACCGTGGGAATCCCAGATCCAAAATCTGTCATCTCTGGGGGAGTTGTCTCTTCCAAGAGAAATCATTCTACTATTCTCCAGTCTTCAGGAAATTTTGGAGTCAGTGAGAAAATGAAAATAAAGGGCAACCTCAAGCCCCTGTGTTCTGGTTTTTGATGAAAGAGGATGGTCCCTGTCTCAGGGAGGGGTTTGGCGATGGTTGCAGCTTGGGGTTGGGCTGAGCAGGTGGGACCTGAAATTCTGCAGGCACCTGAACTGCAATTTTTTGTCCTCTTGCTCCATCCCTCACTCCAGAAGAAGATGTTGATGCCTTCAATTGGCAGATTTCTTGAAATCTCCCTGTCCAATCTGTGGGCCTGAAACTCCTGCTGCCTCTCCCCAGTTAGTTCTCAGCTGCAGGAAGGAGAGAGGGACGGTGCTATCACTTTTCTGCTGCAGTTGTTTTGAACACTGCCTTCACCCTGACTCACATCCCACCTTTGTTCATCTGTTCTGCAATAATTCACTTGCAACTGGTCTCTGAACTCTGTCTGTGCCCCAGGCATGGGCACAGCATGCACCAAATCTGACTCTCCCAGTGCAACCACTAGAGCGTCATCCTGCAGCCCTGGACTCTCCTGTCCTATCAGAGACACACTTGTGCAGCTCTCCAGGGGATGGGGAGTACAAGGACAGGTTCCGTAAAGGGAGCTGTGTGGGACTGGAGGTGGAAGAAGAGAACACCTTTATGCCCCTCATGTGAATCCCTTGGGAGGAAACTCTGCCCCTCCTAGATCTGAGGTATTTTCCAGTCCTGAAAACAATAACGCTATCTTGGGCAATGCCTTTGTACTCTCCAGATGACTTTCCAGCTCCTAACACTCTATATGAGCCCCCATCATAACCCTCGTCTTGGAGAGATGGGGCCACTGAGTACCGGGAGAGCTCAACCTGGAGACATCTCCATGCCCATCAGTTCCTTCTGATGTTTTCCCTGCCCTGCACTCCCTGCTGTCCCCGTGTCTCTGTCCCCTAACCCGA
>NW_020957442.1:6235-7846 GCF_003031625.1 Empidonax traillii | reverse complement strand
TATTCACGTTGAACCTTCATGTCTGCCTCACCCCTCCGGGAGGATTTGTAGGCGTGTGCTGGGAATTCCTGGAGGCGCTGCCATTGCTGGAGGAGCTGCATTTCTGCTCTTCCTCTCCCTGTCCTGGCTTTAGCTCTCCAGAAGGAAACATTTGCTTAGAGAGGCCTCAAAACACCCCCAAGGTCCTTCTCCATAAAATACCCGCCCTCCCACTTTTGTGAAATCACCTGGTGCAGGCAGGGAAGGTGTCCACACAAGTTCTCGGAGAGGGGCAGAGGCAAATGGAAAGAGCCTGCAAGATCTCTCTGGGTTGTAAACAAAGCTTGAATTTGTATCTCTCTCAGTTTAATGAAACACAAGTGTTTTCCTAAGGAGAAGTTATAAGGAAGACCAAACTCCTCCCTTAAAGCAATTGTAAATCCAAACTTAAGAGGCTCCAAGTGAAAAGTATGGAGAAAGCAAAAATAACAGCCTTTATTAAAGGATGTATGTGTATTGGTAGGAGAACGAAAGGACACAACAATGACCAAATAATCCTGTACCAAAACTCCGCCTCAAAAGAGGAGACTGGGTGGCATTCCTGGCTTTTTGGCGCAATTCCAATCCCGGTCAGCAGGGGCCGCTGTTGGATCACCGGAGGAGCAGAGCCTGCAGCTGCTCCCTGACAAGGGCGATTGTCGCCCCACGCCCCGAGAAGGGGGAGACAAAGGGGATGTTTCTGCCTCATCCAAGGACAAGGGTCAGGTGATATGTCCCCCTGGAGCAGCTCTCTGTCCTCCAGCAGAGGAGGAGCTGTGGATGTGTTGCCCTGCCAAGCCACGCCAAGCGCAGGCAATTCCCCACCAGAACTGGTGCAGACGACCCCAGGGGTTGGCACAGGACAGATTCCTGACGACAGGGACAAACCCACTGGGTGTTACAGGGATGTCTGTAAACCCCATTTTCCGTGGGGGTTGCAGTGGAGTGGGAAAGGAAAGGAGGAGAACACGGTGAGAGCAGGAGCTGGAGGAGCAGCCCCAATGCTCCCAGCCCTTGCCCAGTCCAGGAAAGCCCAAGCAAGCCCAGCCTGGACTTGCCAGCCCCATTTTCCCAGCTCAGGAGCACTGTCAGAGAGAACAGGCCGGGCTGGGCAATTCTCCCTGGGCACTGGCTGTGCCTGCCAGAGCGCTGCCTGGGCTGGCTGAGGGAAGACCTCAGCGGAACAGAGGTTGTGCTGCTGTTCAGCTCTTGCACGTGAGGTTTTAGAGGGAAAAGGAAAGCTCTTTCTTTCCCCTGCTGGCTGCAAGTCCTGCACAAGCCTCCGGCCCTGGCATACAGGAGAGCTGCAGGGAGCTGGGCCCTCTGCCTTCAGTTTTGCTGAAGGGGGCAGGGGTGACATCCCAGGAGACCAGTGACATCACAGGGGACATCAGCGGCATCGCGGGGACATGGTGCTACTGCTTGGGACAGAGGTGACATCACAGAGACAGCAGTGACATTTTGGGGACACAGGGGACCACCCTTGGGGACAGCAGTGACATCACATGGGACAGTGGTGACATCTCATGGGACAGTAGTGACATCACTGGAGACCAGTGACATCACAACTGTCTGGTGGCGTCACAGGGACTG
>NW_020957442.1:4004-5791 GCF_003031625.1 Empidonax traillii | reverse complement strand
GGACAGCAGTGACATCACATGGGACAGTGGTGACATCTCATGGGACAGTAGTGACATCACTGGAGACCAGTGACATCACAACTGTCTGGTGGCGTCACAGGGACTGTGATGACACCAATTGGACGGCTGTGACATCATTGGCAACACCAGAGACATCACAGGGACAGTGGTGACATCACTGGGGATGCCGGGGATGTTTGGGGGCTTTTGGGAGGGCACCTGCCCTTCAACATGGCACCCAGTACACCCCAAAAAAGTGCTGGGACCCCCCTAAACCGACGGGAAAAGGGTGGGAGAGGTCAGAAGCGTGAGGAGGGCAGCGGAGCTTTGGTTTCTTGTTCCCTCCTCTGTGTGACAGTGTCGGGTCCCCACCCTCGGGTCCATGTCCCCAGCCCTGCGCCCCCCCGGCTCTGCCGGGACATGGAGTAGGACCAGGTCAGCTCCATGGGCTGAGACTGATGGGCTGAGCGGGGGCTGAGGGGAGCCCCCCATGTCCCCGGGGTGCAGGGACTGGGGGGTCGTGCCTGCTGGGCCCCCCTAGCTTGGTGGGGGAGAGGACCTTGAAGAGGGTGGTACTGGGGTGGGATGATGCCACCCCTCGGGTCCCCAAGAGCTGCTCAGGGTGAGGAAACTGAGGCACGGATTGAGGGAGGAGGGGTTGGTGGGGCTTTTCTCGAGGCTGTGGTTGTTTGCTGTGCCACCCCCATGCTGGGACCGCCAAAAGAGGAAAGAAAGCCCTGAGCCTTTGTCTCTCAAGAGAAGTTGGTGCACAACCCTTGGCACTACACAAAGAGCAAAGGTGCAAAGCACCTTTGAACTGGCAGGTATCTTTCCCCGTTGTGAATCCTAGATGAAAAAAAAAAAAAACTATAAACCTAATCCTAACCCAAACCCCAACCCGAACTCTAACCCTAAGCCCCAACCCCTAACCCTAAAGCTGACACTAACCCTAACACTAGCCCGAACCTCTAACCCCTAACCCGGACCCAAAACCTAACCCGAACCCGAACCCTAACCCTAAACTGAACCCTAACCCTATCCTAACCCTAACACGAACCCTCACCCTCACCATGACCCTCACCCAAATTCTAACCCTAAACCTCACCCGAACCCTAACCCAAACCCGAACCCTAACCCGAAACCTAACCCTCACCCTCATCCTAACCCTAACTCTAACCCTAACCCTAACCCTCACCCCAACCCTCACCATCACCCAAACCCTAACCCTCACCCTCACCCTAAATATAACCCTAAACCAAACCCTAACCTGAACCCTAACCCTAAACTGAACCCTAACCCTACCCTAACCCTAACCCTAACCCTAACTCTAAACCTCACCCGAACCCTAACTCGAACCCGAACCCTAACCCGAACCCTAAACCTAACCCAAACCCAAACCCGAACCCTAACCAGAACCTAACCCAAAACCTAACCCTAACCCAAGTCCTAACCCTAACCCTCACCCTCACCGTAACCCTCACCCTCACCCTCATCATAACCCTCACTCTAAATCTATCCCTAAACCTCACCTGAACCCTAACCTTCACCCTCACCGTAACCCTCACGCTCACCCTCACCCTCTCCGTCTCCCTCACCCCAACCCTAACCCTCACCCTCACCCTAACTTGAACCCTCACCCTAACCCTCACTCTAAATCTAACCCTAAACCTTACCCAAACCCTAACCCTCACCCTCATCATAACCCTCACTCTAAATCTATCCCTAAACCTCACCTGAACCCTAACCCTAACCCTAACCCTAACCCTAACCCTAACCCTAACCCTAAC
>NW_020957442.1:0-1419 GCF_003031625.1 Empidonax traillii | reverse complement strand
GGTCGGTCACACAATGAATCACAGAATCAGAGCATCAGCTGGATTGGAAAAAACCTCTGAGATCATCAAGCCCATGTCTTGATCCACTTTCACTCTGCTTACTAGAGCCTGCCAGCTGCCTGGCAGGGGCAGGAAACAGCAAAGCCCGCTCCTCCCTGAGCATGCACAAGGCCAGGCAAAGGCTGGAAGTAAGAGCGGGAGCCCAGGCCACCGCAGTAAGGCATTCCCAGGAGCAGCTGGTGGCACAGCAGCAAGTGTCCTGGAGCTGCCACTGCCCAATCCTGGCTTCTCAGAATGCTTCCATAGAAAAAGAGGCTATGGGCAGTGTGGGACAAGATCTCCCCGTGGCAAAGGCAGAGGTTGCTGTCACCAGGGCATTCTCTGGAGCCAGTAGTGCAGGAGCAGATGGAAGAATATCTGCGCACTCGGCTTCTTTGTAGAGAAACACTCCATCCCTCCCAGTGCCTCTGGGAGAGCTCTCGCACTCCAGACAGAGGAATCCCTGTGCACAGGTCTCCCTTCTCCCTCTGAGCCACAAGTATCAGGAGATCCGTCTCATCTCTGAGGATGCACCTGGCAAGGGAAAGGTTGGAATTTCCCAGTACGAGAATTATTTTATTATTTTATTTATTATTATTATTTATTGTATTTTATTATTATTATTATTATTATTTTCCCAGTACGAGATTATTTTCCATACGTTGCTGCACAAGATCCTTCAGTGCAAAGGCAGGTCTCCCAGGTCCAGGGCTCTCTCCTGAACCAGTAAGGCAGGAGCAGGAGCAGGAAGATCTCTGCACCACAATTACTTTCTGGCAAGGCACTTTGTCCCTGGCAGAGCCACAGGGAGTGCTCTCTCTTGACAGCCACAGCTGTCAGGAGACTTGTGTCAAGCCTGAGAATACAACTGGCAAGGAAAAGCATAGAAGCCATAAGCGAGCTTCAGGCTGGAGGGAAGGCATTGGTAGCAGCAAGTTGCACAGTTGAAAGAGTCCTGGAGTCACCGGTGCCCAATCCATGGCTCTCAGGATGCTGCCCCAGGGGTAGAGGCTCCACGCACTTCTGGACAAGGTCCTCCAGAGTCAAGGCTGGCTTTTCCCATCTCCAGAGTGCTCTATTTTTCCGTCTGTGGACGACCAAGAAAGGGAATATCTCCTGCACACCTGCCTTACTTCTGACCACAGCCTTCATCGTGCCCAGAGCGTCGGTGAGACCTGCTGGCCTGCAGATGGAGAAGCCTCTGTCGATAGGAGTTCCTGCTCCCTTGGAGCTGCGGCTGTCAGCAGAGCCCGCTGCTGGCTGAACATGCACATGGGCAGGAAAAGGCTGCAAGGAAGAGTGGGAGCCCAGGCCCTTGCAGTGAGGCATTGCCAGGAGTAGGTGGCCCAGCAGCTACTGTCCCCGAGACACCGGTGCCCA
>NW_020957441.1:29221-30614 GCF_003031625.1 Empidonax traillii | reverse complement strand
TCTGGAATGATTAATGTTATAAAAGCCTTTGCTCCCACCACACTTGAAAAAGGCTCTTTTGGAAGCGGGGAAGTGATTTAAAGCAAACAACAAAACCTGCCAAGCGAGTCCATCCCCAGCACACGACAATAATCGTTCCCCACCCCATAACAAAGCACTTGTCTGGGAATGAGCAACACGAGCTGCTGCTGTAAACGTGCCTAATTACCACTTTCAAAAAATGATGGATTATTTTTAATGAGAACGCGCTCCTTTCCCTCGCTCCGAAAGGTCGGGAAGACACTTTCATGTTCCGGCTGCTCCAGCCCGGGGATGCTGGTGCTGCCTTAAAAAAAACCCAAACAAACAACAAAAAATGCCAAAACAGCCTCCTCAGAAATTGCTTCAGAGACTTTCCTGGGGCTTAAAAAACAGCGTTCCCGGAGTTATTCCTGAAGGTTTCTCAGATGTTGCTGTCATTGAGTTTCACAGGGAGGAATTAGTAAATCAACTTTTTTTTTTCCTTTTTTTTTCCTTTTTTTTTTTTCTTTTTTTTTTTTTAATCTTAAAAGCAAATTTGGATTTGGAGGCTAATCCTCCTCCCTTGGTCCTGCAGTTTGCAGGGGGTGTCAGACAGCCCTGGAACAGCCTCAGCTGCCTCTTCTGCTCTGGGTGAGGGGCTCAAATCCTTCCCTGAGAGCTTTGCTGCTCTTATTCCAAACCTGGGCATTTTTGCCTGCAGATATTTGACTCCCCCACGTTTTAATCTCAGGTTCAGGGTGGGTTTTAAAGAGTCTGTTCAGTCATTTCTTTGATTGAAGCATTATTTTATTTCCCCCCCCAGGGAAATATTAATTTGAAAGGGAAACATCCCCAAACAGGTTCCTGCTTTGCTCCATTTCTGTTCATTTTTTTTTAATCCATATTTTTTTCTCCTGGAAATTCATGGCCAAGAAGGACCTTCCCACCCATCTGTCCTAAACCTATCTGGCAAAATGATCATGGAATTATGGAGTGGTTTGGGTTGGGAGGGACCTCAAAGCCCATCCAGTGCCACCCCCTGCCATGGGCAGGGACACCTTCCACCAGCACAGGGTGCTCCAACCTGGCCTTGGACACTTCCAGGGATCCAGGGGCAGCCACAGCTTCTCTGGAAATCCACTCCAGCCCCTCCCCACCCTCCCAGGGATAATTCCTTCCCAATATCCCGTCTCACCCTGCCCTCAAAAAACACTCTCAAATAAGGAGTCAAAGCTCTGCCTTGCATCTCTGAATTCCCAGGGGATGGGATCGACTCCCATATGTCCTAAAAAAAGGAACAGGAATGGGAGAAAAGCAAGAACCTGTTTGTGGATGCTTCCCTGGCTTTGGGTGGGCTCTGGGAAACAGGGGTTGGCTGAATTCCACGTCTGCT
>NW_020957441.1:25658-28756 GCF_003031625.1 Empidonax traillii | reverse complement strand
AAAAAAAAAAAAAAGAAAGAAAGAAAGAAAGAAACCGTGTCCTACTTTTTTGGCAAACTCGGCAGGTAACTAATCACTTCATCTGCTAAACAAGCCAGCCAGACTTCTGGGGAACGGGGAAAACCTTCTGCAGGAGAAGTTTTTCTTCCTCTAAAGCACGAAAAGCCTCAGCAACACGGAAAAAAAACACAAAAAAACCACCACCACCGTGTCAGCCAGGGCTCGAATCACAACAAGTGCTCCTGTTTTTCAAGTCAAGGGCCCTTGGAAGTGTTAAATTTCCCCGAGGGAGGAAGCTGAACTTCAGGACTGCTTGATTGAAGCCTTGATTGAAGGAGACTCCTTGGGAAAGGCACTCCATCACCCTGCACTTGGGAGTCTCCTCGGGCGTTTGTGCCCAGGTTTTCCCACATTTCCCTCCTTCCCTGTGCCACTTCCACTCCGCTCAGAGCCCTCCAGGACCAAACTGTTCTAATCTGCCCCTCGGCCTCTCTGTAAATTTAAAGGATGTAGAAGGGGAACCCAAGTAAGAACGTTTTATTCTGCAGTCAGGTCGCCTGCAAGGTCCTTCCTGTGACACCTCCTGAAGCCTGGATGCCGATTCTCCGTTGGCACCACCAGGAAAGGGCCCTGGAATAACCCATTATGTGGCAGCAGAAGAGATTTGTGGACACATCTGGCATCAGAGAGCTCCAAATCCCATCCAACGTGGACAAACAGGGCTGCAAACTTTTGCCAGGTGATAAAACCTAAAGGTTAGAGGCAGGAAAGACCTAAAAGACTGGTCTGCCCTCCCCTAATGTTAACAAGTTCTATTTCCCCACTGACCTGAAGCCATTCCATAATGTGTCTCATTTTGGAACACTCTCATTTTCCCCACCCCGTTTTACAAAGGGGCACCAGTAAAAGAACGTGATTCACAGGAAATAGTTTGGATTTTATAGAAATGGGCAGTTCTGATCAATCTGCTAAGAGACAATCTTCCAAACAGGTATTTCCTCCAAATTGCCTTTGTTTCCCAATGTCTCGGAATTTGGATGTTGTTTCATGGTGGGGTTTTCTGCAGGATCTTTTCCATGAAATGGAACTGTCCCAGCCTTGTGCTGCCCCGAGGAATTTGGAAACACCCCATCTTCCCCCTTTCCTGCCTGTTAACATTCCAATCCCTGATCCCACAGGCCCACCCTGAGCTGTTTGGCTGTTTGCTGAGGGCATTTCTGCTTCATCTCTGCCCAGCTGTGCTCTCTGTCATCCCTCTGCCCTCAGACAGCTCTGTCTGGGTCTCACCAGGACTCATCAGCCTCATTGTCCTTCTTGCCATGAGGGGCCCCAAAACTGACCCCTCCTTCTCCAAAATACACATCCCCCGGGGTGATTTTATGTCTGGAGTGAGTTTATTTTGCGTTGGGATCTTCCAGTGGCTCCAGCCTAAAACCAGCACAGCCCTGCCCCTTCCCTGGCAGTGCCCTGTCCTTGGGAGCACATTCCCCACTGGAGAGCTGAAAGCAAAGGAGAGAATTCCCAGGCAGTGGGGGCCTGGATTTTTCAAGCTCTTCTGCTTTCTCTGATAAAACACCTCTGGCAGCAGAGGTTTCTAAGCAGCAGGACTGAACAGAGGGGCTGAGAACACTTTGTTTTATTCAGGAGCGTCTGAACCTCACTTGTGTCGTCTCCAAGGGAAATTAGGATGACAACAACCGTGTCCAGCCCAGACCAGGGAAACACAAAATGCTCCTCCAGCACTACCAGTGGCAGGACACTCAGGGGAAAAAAATGTCAGTAATTTTGCTTCCCCTTTTCTAATGTGTTTTTCTTTCACTGCTTTTTCACTCATTAGCTTAAGCAGATCTCCCAACCCTCCTGCAAGAAAGGCATTGAACTGCTTTCCTTTTGTGGTGCTGGGAAAGGACAGGGATTGGCAACCCTGGGCTTAACCACAAGGTCGCTGTAAAAAGGAGTGAATTACAGGTAATTCACATTTTTACCTGCCAGAAGCGTGTCATGAGGATCCCCCACAAAGGGCATTCAGAGGGGGACAATGACAGCAACCATCTCAGCCACCTCCTACGTGCCACATCAGCTCAGGTGCTGAGGTTCCCCCCACACACACATCCCAGCTCTGTTAACTGCGACCCCAACCCCAGAGCATTTGTACAAAAAAAAAACCTGCAGAAAGGCAAACCCAAACACCACAGAAACATCCAGCTTTGCAATTTTTCTCCCAGCCTCTTTAAGCTTAATGATTTATGCCTTGTAATCACCACGAATGGGCAGCAATCCCTGAATCTTAATAATCCCGAGCGTGCCAGAGGTAAATTCTGAAATCCTGAGCAAAAATTAAATGACCATAAAATGTGTGCTCACCTCCCAAGGGACAGCTCTGTTTCAACGTGACAGCTTAATTAAAAGCTCAGTAAATCGGCCACAACGTTTTTTTTTTTAATAAACATTCCATCTCCTCAGCATGTGGGTGAGAGAGATGGGGCTGGGGATGCAGCAGAAGTAATGGAGTGATCACAGGTCCCCCACTCCTCAGGTGAACTCTGCAGCAGCTGAAATCAGCTTGAAACGCTGCTGGGGGGGGGGGGAAGCTGAGGCAGGTGAAACATTTATATCCCACAGTATCCACCCAATTCACATTAATCACTCAAGTTTAACGACAGGGAAACGCATTTAGAAGTTTTAAGTTGTGGCTGGAGCTTTGAAGTTTCAGTGGCCCCTTCCAGATGCTCTCGGGAAGCTCTGATTTGTCCTGCTGGGACAAATATTTCCCTGGGAAATATTTCACTATGTCCCAGTGATAAAAGACTTGCAGACCATCATTCCTTGCTGCCAGGGCAGCTCCCTCATCTCTGATGGGTCTGTAATCACCAGGTTGTGGGACCAGGGGTCGGGAACACCCCCCTGTGAGGGATTGTCACGCTCCTGGTCATTCTCACTAACCTCAAATCCCTTTTTAACTTCAGGATAATGGAAAAAAAACAACCAACCAACCAAACCAACCTGGTTTCCAAATCACTTTCTGTTTTATTTATTTCGAAACACAAAACCCCCCTCGGCCACTCACACGAAACGTTCCATTTCAGGGCAAACGCAGC
>NW_020957441.1:3759-25261 GCF_003031625.1 Empidonax traillii | reverse complement strand
ACGCTCCTGGTCATTCTCACTAACCTCAAATCCCTTTTTAACTTCAGGATAATGGAAAAAAAACAACCAACCAACCAAACCAACCTGGTTTCCAAATCACTTTCTGTTTTATTTATTTCGAAACACAAAACCCCCCTCGGCCACTCACACGAAACGTTCCATTTCAGGGCAAACGCAGCACTTCATTCAGCCTGAAATGACTTTTCCTTTCCCATCCACAGGAGCCAGCCAAGCAAAAAATTGGTTATTCCCTCACCTCTCCTTGTCCCCCTTCTCCTAAGCCAGATGGTCCTTTTATAATTCCTGCTGTAAAAACAACCTCCCAGGTCCCCCCATCTCCTGCCTTCCCTCGGCCCCGTGGCGTGTGCCCTGCCCTCGTCACAGGAGCCGCTTCCACTCCATCTCTGCCACAGGGTTGAACCTTCTGACAATCAATTCTCCGCCTGATGTTTCCTCTCCCTGGGTTTAGGGTTGTAGGAGGAGGTCAGGTGGTTCAGAGTAATGAAGGGAAAGAGCGAGAGATGCCCTGGGCTGCTCTTTCCCCTTGGACTCGCGGCCGTGCTGGAGGCCGAGCCCTTTGCTCGTCTGCAAAGCCAAAACTACACCATCCAAGGGCTGGGAACAGTGCCCTGGGAAGCAGGGCTGTGGATGGAAATTAACTTTTCCATCCAAGCCAATTCCATTCAGACTGCAAGTTGTGAAGTTGTTACATCTCCCAGCTATTTTCACCCCGGTCTCATGAAAACCTGTGTTGGTGGTCAGACTGGGTATCAGCCAAGCCACCCCACTGCTCCACATGTGATGTCTTCACCCATCTGCTGTCCCCATGCATGGGAGAACCCATCTTTATGACTAATTCCCCAAAACATCCAACTATCAATGATAAGAAACATTAAAATAGAATCCCAGAATGGGTTGGGTTGGAAGGGACCTCAAAGCCCATCCAGTGCCACCTCCTGCCATGGGCAGGGACACCTTCCACCAGCCCAGGTTGCTCAAAGCCCTGTCCAACCTGACCATTCCCAAAGACACCTCAGGGTGGGATTTTGGAACACAACACCCAATTAATCAGGACATCTTTGTGAACACCCTCCAAAACACTCCAGAGCCAGTTGAAAGGCATTTTGCTGCTTCCATCTCCACTTTTTCTTACAACTGAACTGCTGTTGTAAAAATGAAAAGGATTCACTCAAAACACTCAGCTTAACTGGAAGTTAAAGAATATTTCCCTAATATCCTCCTGAGGCCCAAAGCTGTGGCCCAGCCTGTTTGTGGATTCACATGTGGAAAAGCCAGCACAGTTATCCCGAGGTCCCCAGTGCAGCCTCCCCTCTAATGGAAGTCAGGGAATTTTTCCCCCCTGTTGAGCCCACCAATCTCTGAATATGAAGATGAAGTTTCCTGCAAAAGCTGAGGATCTGGAAAGAAGCTATTCAGGCAGGATTTATGGCTCATCTACAACGCCATCAGGATTGGCTTGCAAATGATTTACTAAACAAAAATGGGGCTGAGTTCATAATGGATGTTACTCAAAGCTGGAAATTTGACTGGCTCTATATATTTCATCTCCAGGACATAAAATGCATTTGCTGTAATAAAGAGAAGATATAAATGTTAAATATATTCTGGGTTGGTTGGTTTTTTTTTTCTTTCCTTTTTCCCCACATGTGGGTTTGTGGTTAAGAATTCTGCTGGGCTGTGGGCTGTGATTGATGGCAGCCTGGCTGACAGCTCTGCTCACACCAGTTCAGTGCTGGGCAAATTTGCTTTAGAGGATCCTTGCCTCGAACAAATACACTTTGGAGTCCATTAAAAGTGCTTGTGAATTCGGCTTTGAAGCCTTCAGCAACCTCAGCAGCCCCAGAGCTTTAGGGAAGATGGATCGTGGCATCTGCTGGTTCAGAGCTCCAAACCCACTGATTGCTTTGGAGCTGGGAAGGGATGAGTGGGAGAAGGGTTTTGTCCTGCTCCTGGTTCTGCTGGGACCAGGGGTGCTGAGTTTGGAGAGCTGGTCCTCCAGGGTATTGTTGGGACTGAAGGGGGTGGGCCTTGCACGTGCAGGATTATAATTTATATTATCCTATAAAAATGCTGACAGCCCCTCCTGTGCCTCCCCCCACAGCACAAACCAGCCCAGGGCACTGCCCAAATCCACTAAACCACAGAATCCCAGAATCCCAGAGGTTGGAAAAGGCCTCCAAGACCACCAAGTCCAACCTGGGACTGACCACCCTGTGACTTGTCCCCCAGCACTGAGTGCCATGGCCAGGCCTTCCTTGGACACCTCCAGGGCTGGGGGGGACTCCAAACCTCCCTGGGCACCCCCTGCCAATGTTTAACAACCCTTTGCAGTAAGAAATTCCTGCTGATGTGCAACCTGCCCCTCCCCTGGCACAGCTGAGGCCGTTCCCTCTCCTCCTGTCCCTGTTCCCTGGGAGCAGAGCCCAAACTTCCCCCCCGGCTCCCCCCTCCTGGCAGGGAGTTCCACCCCTCTGTGATTCAGTTCTGACCAAACCCTGCACATGTTGCCATCCTGTCTCTGCTGAGAGGCTTCATTTTGGCCACAGTGGCCCTTTCAGGACACGATTTCACACCCCTGCAGATGTGCCAGCTCCTGACAGAACACAGATCCCGACCTTCCCAGAGTGCCTTCCACATGTTCCTCTTCCATCTTCCTCGTGCACATATCAGAATCATCCTGTTGTTGTTGTTGTTTTAACTGCTTTTCTAGAGGTGGTTGGTTTATTTTGCTGTTGTCTCCACACTTCTGAGGCCTCAGGCTCTCAGGGGAGAATATGAAAAGGAATCCCAAGGCTTTGATGCTTTGGACACGGCTGCATTATTGATCACCTGGCACACACAGGACCGTGCCAGGAACGCTGCCTGCTGCAGGAATGGCACCTGGAACGCTCCCACATCCACAGGGACCCACTCCAGCTGCCTCAGGGTCTGTCTGGGCAGTCTGACAGCCACCTCACTGGAATACCTTGACTCACACATTCTAGAGCTGCAGCAGGTCCAGGGATGGGATTTCTGTCCCCCTGAGGAGCAGCCTGTGCACCAAAACCCCTCCAGAGGAACAGGACCCACACACAGCCCTCCCCTCTCCACCACAGCAGCTCATCTGGAACCTCTTTAACCTCCCAAAGTGTCATTTCATGTGGGTTTCCAGGATGGCCACGGGGCTGGAAGTGATGGGAGCTGAACGGATCCTTGGGGGTCCCTTCCCACTCAGGGTATTCCATGACTCCATTCATCTTCAAAGAAAATTCTTTAGTGCTTCCCTTTTGTTGGATTCAGAAGGCTTCTCCTAACGTTTCTGTCCTTCCAACAGGACAGGAATTAGGAGTTTTATCCAGATTGTGGGAGAAAATAACTTCTACAGCCTCACACCCTCAGTCACCCCCACCAGCACCTGCCACGGGAGATGCAGGATTGCCCTGGAAGAGGAAGCCGGCTCAGAAATCCCTGATCCCACTGCCTGGAGCTCTGATGTCAAAGGAAACAATGCTCTCAAAGTTCATACACGATCTCACGTCTGCAGGTTTGATCCCGGGCATCTGGAATCCGAAAAGGAGGCTGTGCCGTGTGAGGATGAGAGGCTAATTAGCTAATGATCTCTAATGGCCAGAGGAGACCGAACACGACCAGCTGTCACTGCTGTCGCTTTGAAAGCCTCTCATCAGTTGTCTGAGTCACATTAACGATGATTTCCCGATCCATCATCCCTGCGGTTCCTATGGCGTAAAAAGGGGAATTATTTGCAATCGTAAAGCTGGCAATGGCCATCATTTAGCCCCTCGTTAACTGCAGCACGAGTGACTCACGCGGGGCTGCGAAGGCACAACAACTGCCTTTTATTTGCAGTCTCCTTGGCTTGCTTTGTCCGGCCTGGGGCACCACGATTCAAAGCCACCTGTTTCCGTGGATTACAGATCCTTCCCTGCTCCAAGGGTTCCTTTCGGGGCCTTCAGTTGGAATCCACGCCCATCCCTTGCAAGAGGATGTTTGTGCCACCAGATGATGGAGTCATTAAGGCTGGAAAAGACCTTTGGAGCCTCCCCTCTTTGATAACTCGGGGACAAGAACCATCAGTGAAAGCGTTTTCATTCCAGCCTGTGGGTACCAAAAATGTGCCTCAACGGGCAAGAGGCAAAGCTAAAAAAAAAAAAAAAAAATCAAAACAACCCAAGAAAGAAGAAATGCCTCAGAAGAAAGAAGAAAGAAAGGTCAACGTTTCCTGCCAAAAAATCCTTCAGGTGCCTCTGGCCGTGAACTGGCACTCAGGAGGAGGCTGCAAACAGCAGGGAAAGGTCCCTGTGCAAAGAGTGGCCACCTGGAATAAAGTCGTGGCTTTGCCTCTTTCCCCTCAGCAGGTGTGAAGGGGGCTCTGAGAGCTGCTCTGCTCCCCATCGCGAGGGGTGCGGGGGCTCCGACAGCTGCTCGTGCAGCTGAAACCAGTTAGAAACACACCCTGTTAACCCCCTGGCTCCGCTCGGAGGAGGCTTGTTATCCTCCCCGCAGCGCACAGAAAGGGATTACCAGCGATTGTTGTGGAGCTGATGGCTTTTTGAGACGGATGATTGATGATGATGACGTTTTGAGAGTGACGGTGGCGGGATTTTTGGGGACGGTCCTGCGCGGGGCAGGGAGTTGAACTCGATGATCCCGATGAGTCCCCTCGGGGTATTCTGTGATAAAAAAATACACTCAGGTCTCCATATCAGCACAGGCACAGTGACCCTGGGAAGGAATTCCGCTGGAATTTTAGCAGCACAGCTTCAGGGAGAGGCTCCAAAAGGAGCCCCACGTCCCCCTGCCACGCTCACCTCTGCCAGGTGTGGCTGTAAATCATCTTTCCAGCCCCAGCCCTGGGTCAGGAAGGGCAGGTGAGGGCAGATCTCCCACTTGCTGCTCCCAGGCTGTGCTGGGAGGGGAACTGCTGGTCCCCACAGCAATAGTGGCTGCACTCCCAAAACTCTTCTGGTTATCCAGGGGTTTTCCTGCTTTGGAGCCTCCCTAGAGGTGCAGCTGGGCTGGGCAACAGATGGGCTGAGGAAGTCATTGCTCAAAGTGTCACCTTCCAGAGTCTGATTTAGGGCTAAATCTCGAAGTGAGAGAGAAATCCTCATCACCATGGAAAAACTGGCCCAGCCAAGCCCTGACTAAACCCCCCCCAAGCTGTCAGACCTAAGAGGAGCCCCTGCAAATATCTCAAGGTCAGACATACTTTTCTCCAGCCTTATTTTCTTTTATTAGGTCTTTTTCAGCCCTATTAGAATGTGCTGGAGAGGCTTTTATGCGGGAACCAACAAAATTTTGAAGTCCAGCCTTTTTCTATTACTGCGAGTCTAATGACTCCTCCGGAGTTATCACCGAGCAGAAAAGCAGGTTAGCTCTGCCGCTCCCTGACAAACAAAATAACCCCCAAAGCCATCATTAGGCAAATGAGAGAGGAAAGGAGCAATTTAGCCGGTTAAAGAGAGGACAGCCTTGCACGATGAGGCTTGAGGGGGGAAGAGTCAGGAGCTTGGGAAGGAGCATCTTGCCTTGGCAACAGTCGCCTCTGCGGCGCTTGGGGGGCAGACAGGGAGGGATTGGGGGTGGGGGAATCACAAGGAAGGGGGTTCAGGGGCTGGTTCTGGCTTGCAGAGGAGGAGGGAGACATAACACCTGAGTTCCAGCTCCAAGGTGGCACTGGGGCACCTGGAGTGGCAGGGCTTTATCTCCACTGGGAACAAAACCTGGGGTTTGAGTCTTGCAGCTGCAGGATTAAACTAATCCCACAGGTCAGCTCGAAACCCCGTGTAAATGTTTCTCTCTCCAAGCTCTCAAACACAAAGAAATCCTCCCCCCACCTTTCTCTGCACTTTGGATAAATGTGTTTTCAGTGCAGGGCACGGCCTCGCTCCCTGTGGGGCTGCTCAGGGTGGGTTTGGAACCCGTGGGAAGGTGGGAGATGAAACCTCTGCCGAGGCCCAGCAGTTGGGGGTGTTCCTGGGGGCAGGACGAGACAACAGCAGCCAAACCAAAGGGCCATGTCCCAGGATGCCAAGGAAAGGGGAGTTGCTTCCATACCTGACGGCACACGAGCACTTCATCTGCAAGGAAGATGAAAGCAGTGACATTGCACCTGCTCGGGGGTCTTGGGGCTTTCTATGCCTTTGAATTCTTCCTGCAGGGCACATTTCCTTCCCCAGCCTTCAAGCCCAGACACTCAAAGGTATTCTGAGTCTGCACAGCTTTGAAGATTCTGGCCCAAAACCTCCAGCCAGGGGCTACTGGAGGCGAGAGAGGAAAAGATGCGATTTCTGCAGGGGATGGAAAACAAACCCACCTTGTGTTTGCTGCACCATCCCTAATGTCTTGGGACTTGAAGCAGAAGCGTGGAAGGAGGCAGGGCAGGGCTGGGAGGGGAGGAGAGGGGTGTCAGGGGAAGGTTACAGATCTGATGGTGCTGGCAGGAGCCTCCAGCCCATGATAAGAGGATTTTCCCCAGCTTTGCCCACGCGTTGCCTGCGGCCTCGGCGCAGCTCACGAGGGTTACTGGCTTGAAATGGAACCTCTGCTCGTGCACAAGGGCAGGGGGAGCTTCCAGCAGAACCTTTTCTCTGCTGGCAGGAAGGGAGGAACTGCCCTGTGGCATTTGCAATGGGGGTGCTGGTGTGCAGGAGCTCCGAGCAGCAGCTGGACCAGCTGCAGCATCAGCTCCTCCCACCCCACTGCAGCACCCCCACCCCAGTGTCTGCACCAAAAAAAGGCTGGGACAGCTGGGGGTGTTCAGGCTGGAGGAGAGAAGGCTCCAGGGAGACCTGAGAGCCCCTGGCAGGGCCTAAAGGGGCTCCGAGAGCTGGAGAGGGACTGGGGACAAGGGATGGAGGGACAGGACACAGGGAATGGCTTCCCACTGCCAGAGGGCAGGGGTAGATGGGATACTGGGAAGAAGTTCTCCACTAGCACAGGTTACCCAGAGAAGCTGTGGCTGCCCCTGGATCCCTGGAAGTGTCCAAGGCCAGGCTGGATAAATTTGGAGCAACCTGGGCTGGTGGAAGGTGTCCCTGCCCATGGCAGGGGGTGGCACTGGATGGGCTTTACTGTCCCTCCCAACCCAACCCATTCAGGGATTCTCTGATTTAAAAACACCTGCAGGGGATTTATAAACAACTCCCAGCTGGCAGAGTGAGGTGGATGCTCCTGTGCCCAGGACTCACTAGCAGCTCCTGCTGTGGAGGAGCTGAATCCCCCAGGCCTGGAGCCACTGCAGGCTCTGCTTGGCACAGAAATGTCTAATAAGGAGGAGCAGGCAGGATCCTTTGGATGCAGTTAAAAGTGTTTTTAGCAGCTTCCCCCAAAACATGATTCTGCCCAAGGCTGACAGATTTTCTTTTCTTGTCAGACACAGGAATAACAAGGAAACCCAGGAGAGGGGAGACTCCAGCCCATGAACCTGCAGCCATGGCTCTGCTCTGGCTGGTGCCAGCAAAACCCAAGGGAAACTCTGTTCTCCCAGGCTCAATGATTATGTTTCTGTGTTACAGCAACACTGAAAATATGCTCTTTTTTTTTTTTTTTTCCCCACATTAAAAAAAGAGAATATCTGTGTTTATGCCCAATATCCCGTATTTTCTGTAGCACAAACCCTCCCAGGTGCCTTTCAAGGAGAAAACCATGTCCAGCACAGCCCTGAGGGCACCAGCACAGGGCTCATCTCCCTCCTTCCTCCCCTCCCCTGGCTGGGACACAGCCAGCTCCATTTTTGTGGTGATTACTTTAATTCTGCTTTCATCAAAACCAGATGAAAACCCTTCCCCAGAGGCCACTGGTAAGGGTAGAAATGGGAAATGCAGAATGGAAGCTACCAATAATTACCCTTCAGTTCCCAGCTGGTGGTTCCCACTTGCACCAGGGAATGAGATTATTTCTTGGGATGAGGCCTGAGCTGGGCAGTTGTGTTTAATGCCCAGTGTCTCCTCCTGCTTTGCTTGTTTTTTTTGGTTATTCATTGGTTTCAAACTCCAGGAATGAGCTGGGGGTTGGTTTGTTTGTTTGTTTGCTTGTTACTGTTTTTGGTGGGTTTTTTTTACAATTTTCATCTCTGGGATTTTGTGTTTGGATGACAGAAACTGTTTTACATAAAAAGAGATTTTTTTTGCACCACTCTGAATTCATACCCTCTGAACCTACTGAGCCAACACAGCTGGACCAAGGAGATCATCCTGAATATTTTTCCCCTTTTTCCTCATGCAGGGGGAGAATGAACAGCAATCAAATATTTATTTTAGATCCCAGCAATCCCACACAAATGCCTCAGGTTTACCAGGGGCATTGAAAGCCTTTCTAAATAAACTCCCAGATATTTTGTTAGGATTGGTTTTTTTTGTGGTTTTTGGGGTTTTTTTTTTCCCTCCTATTTGGAAAAACACAGGCATATGCAGCCCTTTCAGTGTGGCACTTCCCAAGCTGTTTCTGCCTGTTCACCCTCCCTGCAAAATCTCGGAGCAACGAGGGCCCGATAAAACCTCCCTCTGCCCCATCTCCCTCATCCCCTCCTCATATCCCCTCATCCCACCTCTTCCCTCCACTGCAGATGCCTCAGCACAAGCCGTAAATCATCTGCTCGGGGGCTCTGGGCCATTTAAAACCCAGATCCCGTTGTCAGTGCTGGGGAAATGCAGCTCTGCCACCCCCCAACCCAGGCTGGGGTTTTATGGGGGATTGATGGGAAGCCACAGATGGCTGTTGACAGCGAGGAGAGATTAAGCAGGGAAAGCCTGGCCACTGCATCCACCCTCCTTCCCTGGGAAGGATTAAATGATGCTCATAAACACAGCATTTTCCTCCAGATCCTCGTGCCCCCTTCCTTGGAGGGGTTTTGCAGGCAGGGCCTGATCCAACACCCACCAGGGCCCTGGGAGTGGATCCTGCCAAGCTGGCGCAGATGGATGAAGCATTTCGAGCCAGGATTACTGAGTGGAGGCACCAGGGGAGAGCAGCTCAGTGAAGTTTAGCCCCTGAAATGCAAAACTGCAGCTGGCAAGTGCTGGTTGCTCAGGGTAATCCTCAGTGTCCTGGGCTGGGATGTTCCCCGAGCATCCAAAGTTGTATCTGGTGGAATCACAGAATATCCTGAGCTAGATCCCACAAGGATCATCCAGTCTAAGTCCTGACCCTGCAGAGGACACCCTAAGAATCATTCCTCTGCTTCCCAGTCCTGGTTTTGAGCTCCCTTCAGCTCCTTTTTGGTACAGACAGGAAAACCTAATTTTTTCCCCCCCCAGGGCATCCTCCTGCTCCAAACAGCTGCAGGACCAAATCCAGGATCATCTCCCGCTCAGCGAAATTCATCCCCAATTTCTGAATTTCCTATTTTCTGAATTTTCCTCCTGAAACACAGAGGATGTTTTCCCACCTCCCTCTTGCCTGGCGTTGAGCAGAAAAGCTTTTGACAAGATCAGGCTTGGAGGGAGATGGAGCAGGAGAAGCAGCAGGACCCCAGTGCTGGGTAATTGGGACACGCAGGAAAACAGCCCCATTTCCCTCAGTTCTGATTCATTGGCTTTGCTGCTCATTTAAAGGCATGTTAGAAAGCAAAATGATGAGAATAATAATAATAATAATAATAATAATAATAATAATAATAATAGATGGATCATAATAACCCTGCAGCCCCTGAATTCCCTGGACAGGATGGGGATGACTGGGCACTCATAGAAGTTGGGATTTGGGAGAGTTTTAATGAACCAGGAGAAAAACTCAGTCTCTACAATCCCTTTTTTTTTTTTTTTTTTTTTCCTTGTCCTCTGATAAATATTGCCCTTGAATTTCATGCTCTGCACTCAGCCAGGGAAGAGCTAATGATCCAAGATGTAAACATTTTATTTCCCGTCTCCCAAGCTCAACACAACTTTTAACCCTTGCCCAGCAAACATCAGCAGCTGTCAGGAAAGCTTTTAGGGACTGAAAGGGCCAGAGCCTGGCCCTGCTGAAGTCAGTGGGGGCATTTTTGGGAGGGAAAAGGAATGAGGAAAGCACCAAGGACAGGAAGATAATTGTTATCAGGTACTGCCCCCAGGAGATGCAGAGCCTGCCAGTCAGCACGGCCCGGACATTCAACCAGTTCCATCCAAACTGGAATCACCAATTCCAGGAGGCATTTTGTCCTCCAAAAGTGGGCAGAAGTGGCTGCTTTGATGGGGCTGGGAGGGTGTTTAGAGGAGAGGTGAGAGAGGAGGGTCAGTGAGAATCAGTTCCAAGCCAGTACCGTCACTGGGGGCAGGTGGGATTCAGCTCAGCCTAAAGCAGATCCAGATGATTCCCAGCCCAAATTCCACTGCCTGTAAGCCTGATGTGACATAAATCTGAACCTCAGGAGGGGTGGGATTGACCCAAAATGTTCAATAAAGATGTCACGACTGCTTTATCTGTCACTCCCCTTCCCTCTGTAACCACCTGGGGGTGAAGGGGCTGGGCCAGTGGTGATGGAACCAACCACTTGGGAAAACATTCCTTGGGTTTGGCCAGAAGCCACCACACTCAGTTTAACCCTGAGTACAAGATGATGCTGTTGCTTTCCCCTTTTCCCAGGTTTTTGAGGGTTTCCAGCACCACATCTTGTGTATATATTTTGGAATCTTCCCTCCTGCTGGTCTATTCTCAGAGAATCTGAGAGCACAGAGGATGACAAATGAGCAGCCACACCATTTAATTCACTCCCAATCATCATTAATAGAAGAAAGAGGGAAAAAAAGGCCCTTGGTATAAGTTAAGCAACTGTTTGCTTAATATTTCTGGTCGTGACAGGAAAGCTCATGCTCGATTATTCTTGGAAGGTGCAGGATTATTTCTGACCTGATGGATTTCTTGCTTCTTGTGCAACCTCTATCTCAAGCCCTCAGTTCTCTCCATGTCCCATTCAGATTCCTTTAAGAGATTCAGCCCAAGTCAAGACTGAGCATCAATTTGTTTATGTTTACTTGGCCAATTAGGGTCAAGTTAATGAAGCATCGGGTGGAAAACAGCTTCTCTTGTTATGTTGCCACAGCAGCAATTACAGTTCTCTTGAAAGAAGGTTAAGGAATTAATTGCAGATATAAAAAAATCGGCAGAGGGTCTGTCTTAGCTGGTCTGAGGATCTCACTGACACGCCTGGTTTCGTGGGTCACATTTATTGACAGCACAGTGGGACGAGTTCATTCTTTAGTCAGCCGTGGCTGCTGCTCGAGGGAGGATTTGTGCTGGAAAAGCAGGAGCATCCCTTGGAAACATCAATCCTAGGAAAGTGATGGATGTGCTTCCAGGAGCTGCTGGCCCTTGGCTGCCCAAATCTCGACAAGACTGATGGCCTTGTCCCCAAGGAGCACCTGCAGGACAGGTGAGCGATTGGGAGAGCAAGCCCAGGGTGATCCTGTCATGGACAACTGATCATGGGGAGAAAACAGGAATTGTTGGCTGGGAGGGTGGGCAGGCCCTGGCACAGGTTGCCCAGAGAAGCTGTGGCTGCCCCTGGATCCCTGGAAGTGTCCCAGGCCAGGTTGGATAGAACTTGGAGCAACCTGGGCTGGTGGAAGGTGTCCCTGGCCACACTGGATGGGCTTTAAGGTCCCTTCCAGTCAAAACCATTCTGGGATTCCATGATTCTGTGCATTTGGACCCTGCTGTGGGTGGCTGGTGGAGGACACGAACCCCTGGGTGATCCTGAGCTCCTGGGGACAAGAACAAAGTGCCCTTGTTTCGCTCCACGGAAGTGGAAGTTGATTCTCAGAGTTCACATCACGGGATTCCAGGTGGGATCATTTTAATCAGTGGGAAAATGAGATATCCTGGACAACCAAGAGTTTGAAATAGAAAGCAAAAGGCATCACCTGCAGAAGTGCCAGGCCAAGGCACCAGGGCAAATGTCTTGGGCAAAGAGAGCACCTGGAACGCAGGAGATTCCCTAAAAGTTGTTCCAAACATCAGAATTGTGCAAAAAGTGCAACTTTATCCTGTCCCCACAGAGTTTCTCCTGCTGGTTTGGCTCTTGGTGCCAGACTTAAAGAAGAGGACACAGGAGCCTCTCCAACCTGTGGAGTTTTTTCCAGCCAGCAATGAAAAATCATCAAGAGAACCCCCCAAAACGCTGAGAGAGACAGCGAGAGGATCAAACTGTCTCGTTTTAAACACTACAAGTGCACTGCCCAACGTGGAACAACGGCAGGACTCTCTGCAAGATTGGCACCTGCAAATTTTACCCTGCAGGAAGCTTTAGAAGAGATGAAAAGGCTTCACTGTCAGCCCTTAAATGACTTTTTTTTTCCCCCTCCATCAGCGAGGTCACAGCACAGCAGCTTCCCAGGGTCACTTAGAGCACACTGGACATCTGATTCACAGGGAAAACTTAACACAGCTGGCTGGGCTTGATTGGGGTTTCTCTGCTCTGGGTGATTCTGGCTCGAGAAGGATGGAAAGGGCTTTTCTATTTAGGAAGCACTATGGATTCACCACTGTAAAATCAGCTCTTCAAGGGTATTTTTCAGTAGATGCATCAAAGTGTTAATTGGAAGGTACTTGGTAAAAAATACAATTGCTGCTAATGCTGAGCTTCAGTCCAGGCCCTTTGAACTTTCTGCCTGAGCCCCCTCCCCACCCCCAGCTGCAAAGATGATATTCATGGAGCCATCAAATTGTTTGGAGGTTGGAAAAACCCTCTGAGATCATCCAGTCCAACCATCCCCCAGCACAGCCAAGGCTACCCCTGACCCACATCCCCAAGTGCCAAAAAGTCCCCCCTGAGCCTCCTTTTCTCCAGCTCCCCCAGTAGAGACACCCTGTGCTTCCACCCATCCCAAAATGCTGCATTCAACTCAAATACTGCATTAAACAAACCAGAAGCAAGTGAACAAATGAGGAGCCATCAGGCCCAGTGACTTCATCCAGGGCCCTTTGTACCTATTCCTGAAAATAGGCATTAATTACATCATCAAGGCTATTTTTTTCCTCCTGGTCTCTGACTCAGTGCACAGGATGAACCTGCCCTGGGCAGGATGAGGCTGTTGCCTGCGAGTTTCTCTTGCATTAGTAAAGAAAAAAAAAAAAAAAAAAAAAAAAAAAAAAAAAAAAAAAAAAAAAAAAAAAAAAAAAAAAAAAAAAAAAAAAAGAAAGAAGCAAGAAGAAAAGAAATAATAAAGTCGTGTCTGAAATGGAGGAGATATTTTTGAGCAGACAATGCTCTCCCCTGCTTCCTGCATTATAAATGTCCTTTCTCTGCCCAATGGATGGGGGAAAATAATGGCCTGAGTGGTTTATTTTGTCTGGCAGGTTTTGTTTTTTTCAGAGATGGGCAGAAAGCAATTCATTTTTAAGCTAAAGAGATAAAAAGAGATTTCTGAGTTGGGATCAAAAGCTGTGAAAAAGAAGATTTGCTCAGCATGGCCACAGAAATGACCTTCATCATTTCTTATGTCCACTCCATTTGTTGCTTATCTGCCTTTGGAGTGTGTTAAACATCTGTGGGTATTTTGGCAGTGACCTTCATGGCCTGAGCTGTGTCTGTCATCTGCCACAGGGACTGGCAGGGCTTCACAGAGGTGAATCCTCATTTTCAGCTCTCTCCCTCTCCCCAAGGATTAAACCTTCTGGGTAATTTTCATAATCATTATATTCTGCTGGAAAATGGGATGTAAATAAAACCTCCACCTGCTTCACAAAGCGTTTATTGATGCTGATGAATTTCTTGGGGAGTGGAGGACTTTCTAAACCAAATATCCTTTTTTTTTTTCTCCTTTTGTTTCTGTTCATTTGTATTCTGATCCTGAAGGAAAACCTTCCTCAGGATGAAAACTGAGCTTAAGCCAGTTCCACGTGCAGAACCTGCTGCCTGCTCAGAACCTTTCCTTCTCCCATGAAAGTGTCCCTCAACAACCACCCTCCTCATCTCCCTGGGCTCTGAAACCACTGGCACCCACCACAGGGCACCCTAAGCCCTCTGGATGTCTCATCTCCCTGGGAACATCCCACCCTGCCCCCCAGGGATGGAAGATCCCGTGACTTGGACCTTCCAAACTGCCAGAGCTGTGTCCTGTGGATAATTTCTCTGCCCTAAAACCATGGGAGGGCAACGAGGAGCTTCCAACAAACAGCACAGTCCTGGGCTCTGTTATGGCCTCAGTGTGCTCCTTCTATCCCAGGGGGGATGGGGGGACTCCAAACCTCCCTGGGCAGCCCCTGTCGATGTTTAATCACCCTTTCCAGCAAGAAATTCCTGCTGATGTCCCACCTGCCCCTCCCCTGGCCCAGCTGGAGGCCGTTCCCTCTCCTCCTGTCCCTGTTCCCTGGGAGCAGAGCCCAAACCCCCCCCGGCTCCCCCCTCCTGTCAGGGATAGCAGAGCCAGAAGGTCCCCCCTGAGCCTCCTTTTCTCCAGGCTGAGCCCCCCCAGCTCCCTCAGCTGCTCCTGCTGCTCCAGCCCCTTCCCAGCTCCGTTCCCTTCCCTGCACACGCTCCAGCCTCTCCATGTCCTCTATTCCTGGATTAAATTCAGCATCCTCACCACGCTCCCAGTGCCTCTCCCTGTCAGTGGCAGGAATGCTGCCCCAGTCCTGTGATGGACAAGCTCCTTCCCACCTCTCCCCTTCCCTTTTTCCCCTTCACAATCTGTTTTCCTTGACTTGGCTGCAGCCAAGAATTCCGGGCTCTGACATTTTTCTGCTTGTTTGAGCTCACTGGTCCGAGCTGTTTCCACTCCCCACTGAACACAAAGGCTTGAGAGATTAGGGGAGGAGTTGATCAGACTCAGAGCCCCCCCAAAAAACCCCTCCTGCAAGGCTGGGGTGAGTTCCTGGAGTCTGAAGTGTGGATTGAAGGGGCCAAGCTGATGGCTGGGGACGTGTTTGTGACGCTGAGTTCACTTCAAAGGCTGCAGCTGCTGGATGCTCACTTGGAATCAGGGGGGAGCTGATGATAACAGAGCATCTGGAGGCTGGTCCAGACAATCCACGGAGCAGATTTAAGGGTGTGAAAGTGGGCCCAGAGTCAGCTGGGATCTGGGGAAAGTAGGGAGGTTACAAATGGAACTGTGTGGTGTTGCCCGGGATGTGTCACGGTGTTCATTTGAAAGATGAACCAAAAAGCAACAAAACCCTTAAAATTCCTCCCCTAAACCTCCCCAAATGAGCCCATACCTGAAAAACTTTCACATCTATTCTAATAAAAGCAGCTTCTACCGAGGGACAACCCCGCATTTGGACACTTCCATCAAGCCAAATGTGTGTGTGTGTGTCCTCTTTGCTTTATCTAAAAAAGATTGATTGCTTTAGATACTCTTTATGCAGAGTTTTCTTGGCTTCAAGTGCGTGCTCCAGCAGCAAGTTGAAAAGCAACCATTCACAAGCCCATCACGTCCCTGAGGAGCTGGGATGGCCAAAAAGCAAATCTGTAAGAAATTCCTTTTTTTTTTTTTTTTTTTTTTTTTTTTTTTTTTTTTTTTTTTTTTCCTTTTGCTCGTTGATTTTGGTCCAAGTTGAACTGAAACCAATAGTACTTTTTTAAATTCATCACAGAGTGGAAACTCCCACGGTTTTGCAGCTGCTCCTGTGAAACTGCGAATCCTTCAGCTTCCCTCAGGATAGGAATGGGAAAGGCTGGGAATGGCAGGATTATCCAGTCCAACCCCTGGCCGTGCTCAGGACACCCCAACAATCTCCCCCTGTCCCTCAGAGGGTGAGGATGGTCCCTCACACCTGCACCAACAATCAGAAAGCTCACAGAGCTCTGTCGTGCTGGACTGGCCCCATCGTTGTTGTCGCCAAACAATTCCAAGCTTCAGATCTGCCTCTTAGGGGTGGCACAAACTGGAATTTTATTTTTTTTTTTTTTTTTTTTGGTGGGAGGAAAATCCACTTTAAAAATTTCCCAGTGGCCACAGCCTTTCATTTCCAACCTGGGGTTTCAGTGATTAAAGACGTGCTAAATACAGATTGTAAATGTTCTCTAAGCATTATCCTGTCTTCCCCTTTTTCTCCTCATCTCCTACCGCTGGACACCTGTGGTCACTGGGAGCTAGAGCTCAGATTTTGGAAGCTGGAGCTGGGCTGGGACCAACCTGGAGCAACGTGGCACTTCCAGCTTATCCCACGTGGAGCTGGAATTCCGCAGAAGGAGCAGCGGTAACAACAACAACAACAACAAAAAACCTGGATTGAGGCATCCCACTGTAAAACTTAATCTCCCATACAGAGACTTAGTCTACCATAAAAGAAACAGTGCTGGAGGATGGAGGAAAACACGGGGCCCTAGGGATGATTTAATGTCCTGAAGACATAAAGACACGAGGCTCAGCAACGCAGGAATGAGCTCAGGAACACACAGGCTATTACATTTCAATTGCTTGTGTGTACTCCACATAAAACACAATCAAAACACTTGTTTTTTTAAAGGATGTAAATGCCTTCCTCGGGCTGTGCTGGAGCAGGGATACTGATCTAGAATCCTAAATATCATTTTTAGGCTTTAAAACTTGAGCGATGCTCCCCCTCTGTTCAGCCAGACTGCCAGGAGAGGTTGGAAAAGACCAGGTAAACTCTGCTGATGGGAGGTCTGGCAGCTAAATCAGGGAGAGCAGGTGCATTTTGCCTTACAGACTTTGTGTGTGGATTAGAAGATGATATTTAATCCCTGGCTGCACTTTTATGGGCTCAAGAGAGGCGATGGAGTCCATGGAGGGTCTCCAAGTAAGGAAGTCTAAAAGGTGGTTACTGAATTTAGGGAAGAGTGAAGCCTCTCTCCTCTTCTCCTCCTTTCCTTCATCACCCCATGGCTGTAATTACCAAACCCCCCCTTCCCTGGTGAACATCTCTGAGGCCTCTTTCTGGGAGCACCAGGAGGAACTTGGACCTATTGCTCCAACCTGGGAGGGCTGTGGAATGAAACAGTATTTCAGCAAAAAAAAACATCTTCCCTTCCCAAAAGGGGAAGATCTAATGAGAGTGAGTCACCCTTGGAACTGGAAATCATCTGCAGTCAAAACAGGGCCCTTAATTTCCAGTTTCTTGTTTGATTTAACTCTGGTTCTGTGCTATTGTTTTAATGTAACACGGGGAGGTGTAATAAGAATTTAAATAATATAGAATGTGATCCATATTTTAGAGCTATTTTAATATTTATATATTACATTTGCTGCTCCAAATCACCCTGCTTTAGTGCTGGAGAATGAAGCATTTCCAGAAGGGGGGTTCTGACGTTTCCAAAATGAAATTTCCGCTTGGGGAAGTATTTCTAAATTTCCCTTTTTCATTCTGCTGTGAAGGGAAAACGAGTTTCAAGGCACTGAACCACCTCCCCAAAGACAGGAGATGTATTTTGTGTCTGGTTCTGTGACATTGCCCTTTTACACTGGGCCCTGGGGGAGAGGCTGTACAGGCAAGGCTTCCAGGAGAGCTTTGCAGGGCTGAGCTGGTGCCGTGGGAGGTGTTTGTTATTTAAATGACACGGATTTCTGTGGCTGCAGCAGGATGGAAGCGCCAATCCTTCCATTTCCACCTTCTGGCCAGGGTGTAAGTGTTCCTCTGAGCTCCTCCTGCCTGTCCCAAGGCCACGGTTCCAGCAGTGAGGTCAGCACTGCCCCTCTGAGCCCTGGAGCTGCAGGACTGTGTCAGGGCAGGCTCAGGTTGGATCTCAGGGAAAGGTTCTTCCCCCAGAGGGTGGTTGGCACTGAACAGGCTCCCCAGGGCAGTAGGCACAGCCCCAAGGCTGCCAGAGCTGCAGGAGGGTTTGAATGATCCTCTGGGGCACAGGGTGGGACTCTTGGGGATGGTCCTTTGCAGGGCTGAGGGTTGGACTGGATGATCCTTGTGGATCCCTCCCAACTCAGCATATTCTGGGACTGTGGGACTTTGTGACTCCTCCTGCTGCTGCTGGAAGCAGGATGGGTTTGCAACCTCTGGCAGCTCCTCACGGAGCTCTGCCACCCTCTGCCGGGGAGCAGGGCAGGGCTGGGGCTCTGGGAGCAGGGCAGGGCATCCTCCTCTCCCAAACCTACGTGGAGGGTGGGGGAAACAGGGACCAGCCCCGTGCCAGGCTGAGCCCTGCCCCGTGCCCTGCCATCTGCTCACCCACAGGGCTTGGCATTGCAGTGGCACCGAGGAAGGAGCCCGTGGGATGTGACAGCAGAGCCATTGGGAAGGGGGAGCCACAAAACAAGAACTTGGGATGTGGCAACTCACACTCCCAGTGGGGGGAAAAAAAAACCCAGTGTTTTTATTGCACTTTGAGTCATTAGTGCTGACTGCACGAGGGTTTTTATTGTCTGCATCAACAGATGTGGAGTGATGGAATTACAGCTGATGGAAGGAATTAGTTTCTTTTATGCCTTATTAAAAAAAAAAAAATAAATATATATATATATATATATATATATATATAAATGGTGCTGGCAGCAAGGGAAATCCTGCACCCCAAAGGCAGCAGAACTGCCATGGCTTTGGGATTTGTCAGTCCTGCTCAGCTGCAACCTCACCCCCTTGAGCACTTGGGGACATGAGGATGGGTCACCACAGAAAACACTCACTGGCTTTAACCCTGTCCCACAGGAACCCCAAATCCTTTACACCTCTTTTTCTTCACTGCACCTTCCAAACAGCCCTCCCATCTCCCTTCCCCGAACTCATCACCCAGAGCTGTCACTGCTCACTGGGACATACTTAATTCATCTTCTGCACCTGCTTTCAGTCAGAGGAGAGTAGAGATAGATGGATTGGGGGGGGCTGAGCATGGTGTGTCCCTCAGTTATTGCTCCATCCCTGATTTTTAACAGCCTCAGCATCCACCTCCTTCCTATCTGCTGCTCCCACAGCCATGGGAAAGAGAGCAAACATGGAGCAGGGAGGATTTCCATGACTGGAATCACAGGAATGGCCTGCTGTGTTCCACAAGAGCCCAGCTCACCGTTTCCAGAATAAAACATGATTTTTATTTATTTATTTATTACTTACTTAACTATTTATTTATTTATTTATTTAGTTATTTATTTAGTTAGTTAGTTAGTTAGTTAGTTATAAATCACTCCTTTATCCTGATTTCTGTCAGGCAAATATTTGATTCCTTTCTTCTCACAAGCACCAAACTGCACGAGTGGACGTGGGAGAAGATGCAGGAGGGTCACAAGGGAGCAGGCAAGGGATGATGTTCAGGCTCAGAGGATGGGAACACACAACTGCATTCAGCAGCTAATGGAGATCCCAGTTTTGCTGGGAGAGGCAGCTCATTTCTGTTTATCCATTTTCTGGGTGTTTTGTGGCATTTTGGAGAGTTTTATAGTCACACATTTCCCTTTGTCTCCCAAAACTTGGCAAGCAAATGAGAAACGTGAAGAGAGGGGCCTAAGTTAAGCACGAATTTGGGATTTCAGCTCTTCATACTCCCAAGAAAAGTGCAGAAAGGAGAAAACAATCCTTCTCTTTTCCAGCCTGAGGGCAGGCGCTGCTTGAGGGCGTTTCTAATGCTTTTTCTTGATGGAAAAAGGGACATTTCATCATTCCTGAGCCCGAAAATCTGCTGCTGCATCTTGCCAGCTCGTGGCTGCCTACAAATAACCCGAGTGTGACCCCTGATCCCCTCAGAGCTGCGAGATCTTTTCATCCTGGTGGCACATCTGTGGAGTTCAAACATTCCCAGGGCTGCCAAACACCTCAACAGCCCTTCCCAAGGTGTGGGCCCACAGTCCCATGGTGGTGTTCAGCCAAAGGTTGGACTTGCTGATCTTGGAGGTCTTTTCCAACCTTAATTATTCTGTGTTTCCGTGATTCTGTGTTTTCCTTTTGGACCCAGCTTGGATTTATCCAGCTTTTATCATTTATCCCATAAAGAGGGATGCTTTTGCCCATCCCTGGAAGTGTCCAAGGCCAGGCTGGATGAGGATCAGAGCAACCTGCTCTAGTGGAAGGTGTCCCTGCTCATGGGACACCAGGGGTGGCACTGGCTGGGCTTTCAGGCCCCTTCCAGCTGATGGCACCAAGCACGGGCTTAGACTTGACACCATCACAACCCACTGTGATTCCAACAACGTCTAAACAACTTCCAGCCATGGAAAAAGCAGTAAATTGTCATTATTGTCTCTTAATTTCCCCCTGCCTGGTCCCTGTGCTGACACATCACCCCGCTGAGTGTTTCTGCACTAAACCTTTCTTGTCACTTGCTTAAAACAGTCACACCAGAAATGCCTTTATTGGCTTGACATTTCTCAGATGTTTTCTGCGTTTCTCAAGAACTTAATCAGCTCTTCTTGAGTTCTGTGATCATAAAAAAATATCTACAGCCCTTAATTCTTTCAGGTTTTTTTTCCCCCCCCCTCCACATCCTTCTTGCGATCAAGCAGCTAAAAAAACCTCTTTGTTTTGAAAAGAGCTCCTGGTAAATTGTTCCCTCCTACCCCTTCTTTCACCGTGGAATTTTGCCTTTTTGTTCAGAGTTATTTGGGTTTTGACTTCAGGGCTTTTTGACGAGTGTTGAAGAGCAGAAGAGGAGCTGGTGCCCTCCTGGAAATACACGGGAAAATCCAAATCTGATTTTCTATTTCCAAAGTTTCACTTGGGGTGGGTTGTTGGTTTTTTTTTTTTTTTTGGTCTGTCCCGGCTTTGAACTCAACACTCACTTTCGAGATCGGTGTAATTTTAGAGCCTTAAGCTATAAATTGTTTCTAAGTGCCTGTTTCTTCTCCAGAAGAAAGATTCCAGCTGAATCAAAGCCTTCCTTTCTGGAGATATTTGGAATTAGACCTTTGCACGTGGTGTGTCGTACAAAGGGACTGACTGAACCCCCACCCCAAAATCGAGTGGACTTTTATAGAATCGTGGAATCTCAGGATGGTTTGGGTGGGAAGGGCCCTCAAAGACCTGCCTGGATGCAGGGATGGAACCCACCAGACCAGGTCACCTCATCCCCATATCCATAAAAAAAAACACCCCTGGGAAGAGCAGATGTTCTCGCCCCGGTGCTGACGGTGCCAAACAGCCCGAGATTGCCACGCTGTGACAATTCACAGGATGTCACCGTGGTGTCCCAGCCGGGAACACCCCCCAGGAGCTCCTCGGTAAATCCACGCTGCCCCTTCCCGGCAAAGCTTGACCCCCACGGCTCAGGGGGGCGGTGCGATGACATCACCGGGAGCACAAGCACGTTTTTTGGAACCCAAAAATGTTCCCTGGCACGCTGCTGGCTTCCCATATAGATTCAGCCAAAAGGCACCGTGTGGCGCCTATAAATTCCACCCCCCACCCCCCCTCCCCGTTTCTATGGCTACGGGATAAGCACATCAGAGAGGCAGAGAGATTGCATTGCCCCGATAGAAAAACCTCCAGGTTGATGGCTGCGATTGTTCCTGGCTTCGGGATCAATTAACCTGCTGGAGCAGCAGGGCTGGGGGGGGGGGCAGCCCTGGTGGTCACAGCAAAGCCCTGGCACGGGAGGGGAGTGGAAAAAAACCCTCGTGGTCAGACCCTCCCACAGCACAGCTCTGGCTCCATAAATCTCCCT